>NC_135213.1:39356699-39361699 GCF_052324685.1 Brachyhypopomus gauderio
CATGCCCAGGGCTGCGTGACTCACCCGTGGCAGGAAGAGTCTCAACACACATGATTCACACTGCTCACGGTGTACTCTGAGAGCCCAACACTTGATTTCCGTTTCTCAGTTTAGCTTAATGCAAGGTGGGTGGGGGGGGGGGGGGGGGGGGATTAAACAAGATGGGGGTGCATGAAAACAAGATGATGTGTGGATCGTTACTTTACACTGCATTTCTTCACAAAGTTGAATGTGCAGTATAGACACAGTAGGAGTTTAGGGAATGACAGAAACACCAATATTTATTGGACAATAATAATAAATATTTTTTTATTGACAGGTAAGCTTGCCTGCCTATTACAGACTACTACAGGCTTTGTTTCAATTCTTTGGAAAGGATTTTGTTGGAACAGCACATTGCAAAAGATGGTCATGTTTTAAACGTCATGGTTTTTTTTCTAGTGGACAATTCAACATCTGTGAAGAAAAACTTTTTCAACAGCAGCAACTTTTAAAGCATTGCTCACATAATGTTTATTTGAGATTAAAATGAAAAATGTTACTTTTAAGTGTATTTAAGTAGCCTTTATTAACTTTAACATTATAGCAGAATCATTCGTATTAATAATAAAGTGAACAAGATGCAGGAACATTGCTATTTAAACAATTATAGGCACTTTGATCCCTTTTTATTTTGGTATTTACATTGTTTTATCTACCCTGTCAACGGTACAGACATCAGTGCAGAGATTCGTGCTACTGGTGGAGACATCAGTGCAGAGATTCGTGCTACTGGTGGAGTAATGCGTGGGTCAAAACCAAGGTCACGCAGCTCCACCTACAGGAAGGTGTAGTTTCAGAGACACTGATGTAAACTCAGTGTCATTTAGTTTATTGTTTGTTTTTTAAGGGGAAGGTGAATCTTTTTTTCAGTTTTTCAGTGTCTTCTATATCTAATTTAAAATTGTTCTACTATCAATCAATCAATCAATCAAAGTTTATTTGTATAGCGCTTTTAACAACTCAAGTTGTTGCAAAGCAGCTTTACAGGATTTACAAGGTTAACAATACTATGGGTCCAGAACCCTAATGAGCAAGCCAAAGGCGACAGTGGCGAGGAAAAACTCCCTATGATGGTGAAGAATAGGAAGAAACCTCGGGAGAACCAAGACTCAAAAGGGAACCCATCCTCCATTGGGCGGCCCGTTAACACACAAATACACAAGTCACACATAATTCACACAATCAGACTAGGTAAAAGGTAGAATTGAAAGTTCTGGGTTTTGATATTGTCACTGTAAATGTCTGTTGATGAATGCCAGGCTTACATGATTTTTTATTTAACCATGATATATGGTAAACTGGTAACCAGTTTTACAATCTGGTTTTACACAGTTTTGCAATAATCTAGAACTGGTTAACTAATTTGTCTGGAATAGTGGAGCGAAGTCATTTGTAAGCCTGTATGAAAGACACACCAAAAGTCAAACAGTTAAATAAATGTAAAAAATCATATAAATGGCATTATTATGGACTAAAGTGGGTATGCACACAGTGGTGGGGATAATATTTCCCAATTTATTTACTGTTTTTGGTGATATTATAACGCACCAGCAAGATCACCAGCAGCGTCTCCCTCTACGCCCCAACACGCGTTTCCTTAAGAATTTCTTCTCGCGCGTTGCACGAGGTGCGCGCGCGCTCTCTCGCTGGACGTCTCGCGCACCGCCGCGGCTCGCGCACGCGCGCGCTCGTTGGAACGTCTCGCGCTGACTGTCGGGATCGCCGAGCTGCCGTCTGGCGATGTCCGCCATGTTTTCGGTGGATCCGACAGCGGACCACCCCCAGAAAAAAGGCTTCGAGGACGCCGTAATTCGCCAGAGTTCGGCTGTATCGCGGGATTTCGGTCGCGGGGGGAGTCGATGAGTTCGGCCGTGGCGAGAGAGCGGCGTCGCCGGTGTTTCTCGACCGAGTGGTCGGCTTAAATCGCGCTGCGTCCATGTTTCCTTCGCATTCGGTGCTTTTGTGAGCGGCGAAAAAACAATGAGTAAACTCTCGTTCCGTGCGCGAGCGCTAGACGCCGCCAAACCTCTTCCCATATACCGCAACGGGGACATCCCCGACCTGAACGACTGCGTCTCCATCAACCGGGCCGTGCCTCAGATGCCGACTGGAATGGAAAAAGAAGAGGAATCGGTATGTTTAATGTGTTAAAATTACATTTTGATAAGGCTCCGGGGTTACCGCAGGGTGCGCGTATTCACTATTCGTTTACGCAAGGTAATGTGCGCAAACCCCATTCACTACTTTCAGTACGTCCATTTTGTACGTAGGATGTGCGTTCTGGGCGCCTAGGTCTGAGGCGCGCAACTCTTACGCAAATGGCGTCCACAAAGAAAACGTACGTACGGCGGTGGTCGGTTTCTCTGGACTGTGACGTCGTGTTGTTTTGCGTAAAGCGGGTCGGGGTTGACGTATGTGCGTCATCGTGTGCGTGCGCGCCGCCGCTCTCAGCGGGGCTTTTAAAACGTGCTGCGTTCACTCACGCGGCTGGCTGAGCTGCTGGCTGCTACATCATTTGTGCACTGGGTTATTGTATTCTTCTAAATACTTTCTCAGCGTGTTAATTTATCTTCGACCTCTTTACAGTGGAATTTATTAAAGCAAAATTGTTGAGTTTAAAAATCTTATTTTTTAAAAACTGAAATTGACATTTAGCTAACTAGCCATTAAATGTAGGAAGTAGACTTTGTTGTAAGAATAGGAAGTGGTTTGAAGTTCCTGCAGTGTAAAGGCATAGACACACACACACACACACCACGCATGTTCTTTTCAACAGTAATTAGACGCATGAGTGGTCCTGAATGTTCCCCGTGTCACAGTAGCTTTTGATCTAGAGAAATGTGGAAAATGTTCATTGTTATTCTATTTAAAGTGGTGTGAATAATGTGAGAATCATTTAAAACAATCTACCTCAAAAAGTTCTTTAGTTCTGACTAATTTGCTATCTAAGCAATCTTCAGTAAAAGTTGCAATGTTGTAATGAGTAGATATAGGTTTGCAAAAATATTGTTTCCATTGATCATTCATTATTTACTTAACAAGAACATCCAAAATGTAAAGTTGCACTGCAGGCAGTTATAGTCAATTAGGACACAGGCTTGGCAGTTATGTAGTGTAATGCACAAGGTTCCCAGAGAAACAGGCAGAGACGTATTGCGCAATACGCACACTGTGTAGGGCCCTGCAAATTAAGGACAGCCCCCTTATCTCCCGTTCGTGTCAAATGTATCGGCGAAACTAAAAGAGAGAATTTAAAGAGAAGTATGGAAATATGTTGGTCTTATTCAAAAAACTTTTTTAAAATCAAGATGAGACTTTAGTCCATGGGTTTGATTTTGCGGCGATACAATATTCTTGGCCCACAATACAAATAGGTACCAATATTTATCTTTGGCTATCAGATATTGCATGTCTGCAATAAATAATCAATTTAAAAATAATGTAAATGTTCCCACCAATCCCAGATGATGAGACATGACAATATAACATTAACAAGCTCTTCTCTGCTGTAAAATTATTTGGTGGTGGGGGGGCACCCTGTAATTGTACTGGGACACTCCTATTGTAAGTTGTACCAACTGTTGTTTGGGTCATATAGCCTAACATATACACTTATCATGCATGTGGAAACACCTGGGACGTGATTGAGTACCATTTTGAGATATCTGGTGTCTTGCCATCTCATAATGTTATTACAGAATAGTGTAATATTGTTACTAATGTAAATGGTCCTTTGGTGGGTAAATGCTCAACGTGCTTTGACATCACACAAGTACCTTAAAAACATTTCTTCTGACATGCACCAGCCGACCACAGGGACACATTCTCTTACTCTCTCTTCTCTAATTTTATTTATTATTTTAATGTTTGCTACACATTTTTAAGTAGATTATTAAGTCCTTAATCCTTGCTCATACACAGCATGAGTTTAGTATATTTAAAAATCCTTAACAAAAGACTGAAATTTGATTGGCCTGAATGTAGCCAATACCGATCTATTAAAATGTCATGATGAATGACGAAACCCCTTTTTCCAGTCATATTGGCTGTACCTAGTAATTGATGTGTTATCTGTTAAAAGCACTGGGTAATGTGTAAGATGTTGCAGAGAGTTTCATCAGCTGTAGTTTATCCCACCGCTGTCTTCGTGTGTGTGTGTGTGTGTATTCAGTGCCCTTCTGTGACCGCTAACGAGTTCTTATTATTACTGTCTGTTCACCAGCTTATACTCTAACTCTGTTCATTTTTGCAATATCCTCCTTTCCACTGTAATCAATAAAAAAATAAGCGATTTCGCCATTTTCCCAGCAGCTTCTGGGACATGGATGGCTTTAGCATACGAATACGATCTGAACCGCAAAGAGCTCATGCAATGAATGGTGTAAATCAACAGTTCAGCAGTACTGAGTGAATAGTAAAGGAGATAATGGATGTAAAAACTTCTCAAATTTATTAAACATTTAACAATGTTAACAAAACATCAAAATTTTAAACGGTCTCAACCAACTATTGAAATCCCAGAGCTGCAGTTACTGGAGGAATACAGTGTTTGTGACGGTAGCCTCCAGTTAACCCCCGTAAGTAGTTTGCTTCCAGTGAATGATGGAAACTTCACAGTTCTGTTCATCATATTGCGTCAGGCTGTCCCACATTCTGTGACGCGTGGAGATCCAGACCCGGTCTTGTTGCGCTCTGGGTGTTTTTCAGCTGTCGGAGCTAAAAATAAATGTAAAACGCCCTGAAGTTCCATGATGGGGATAAAAATGTCAGTGAAGTATGTGTGTGTATATGTGTACACATGTATGTTTGTGTATATGTGTACACGTATGTGTGTGTGTGTGTGTGTGTGTGTGTGTGTGTGTATATGTGTACACACGTATGTGTGTATGCGTGTTGAATTTAAACTATATATTTTGTTATATGTTCACACAGTATATGGTACACTTCATATGTTCCTA
>NC_135213.1:39366699-39481699 GCF_052324685.1 Brachyhypopomus gauderio
ACGGTTACATGCTGCCCTCTCACCCCGTCACCACGGTTACATGCTGCCCTCTGACCCCGTCAGGCACTGTGTTCTGGACTCTTCTGTATCACCACTGCAGGACACTGCTGTTTGTAGGAGGCTGGCTGGGCTTCATTTTAGCCATAGCTCCATATTCTGAACAGTGTCCAGTCAAAACAAGCTTTTCATAGTTTCTTTATTTTGCCTTTTACCCGTCTTAATGTTTTATTCCTGTTCCCAATATTAGAAGGCTGCACAAAGTGCTCAGACATCAGTTGTTGTCTGATTTGACCTCTGGCCTAACTGAGTCTTCTTTGTAACGTAGGATTGCCCTGGACCGAACCTCGTCTGATCTGGACCGAGCCCTCAGGCTCCTCGACCCAGACACGTTTTGCCCCCCCGGTGTGCCCGACACGCGCCACCCGGTGCTGAGCGGCGCACACGTGACCACACCCACACCCCTCCCCCTGGCGGCCACCACCAACCCTCAGCGCTCACTGGCTCAACTCCTCGGTGACATCCAGGCCTGTAGGTGGCGCTACTTCCGCCCACGGCCCCTTCACCAAAAGGAGGAGAGCAGGAAAGACGCCGTTCGCACAGACGACAGGAGAGTCCGAGGAACCTTTGCGGTGGCGAGCGGCCCCAGAACCAGCCTGTCAGGTTTGAGACGTTCTAGCGTTTTCCTTTGTTAAAATTGTGGAAATGGCCTGTAAGGTGCTGAAGTGACTTTTCCAGGCCCGTGGACGACACACTCGTATGGCGGGTTTGGGTTCACACTGTGCTGTCAGGAAACATCTCCTGCCATTATTGATGCTCTTTTTAAAGAGAAGTTATGTAATAGAAATGGAAAGTAAACTTCAGGAGGGTTTTGATCAGCTGTGTTTGTGATCACCGCGTGTGTAGCGGCCAACGTCGCTGTCCGCATGGCGAAGCACGTCGTGTTCGTTTGGTGTCGGCCGTCTTCTGGGCTCCGTCTCTCACGGTCTCCGGGTCGGAGGGAGTCTGGGAGAACGGACCGGCACCCTGCGGGCTTACATAAGTGTACCAGGGCAGCAGAGCTCCAGTGCAGGATGGGTTTAGCAGGAGGCTGGTGTGGCCTCTCGTTCACATGGACCCTTCAGCCTACAGCAGCTCTGGGAAGTGACTTCACAGTCTGTCCTTCGAGGAAACTGTAGGAGGCATCGGATTGGACTGTAGCTGTGTGTGTGTGTGTGTGTGTGTGTGTGTGTGTGTGTGTGTGTGTGTGTGTGTGTGTGTGAGCGAGCATGCGAGGGAAATCGTAGCTTTAAACCATATTAGGTTTTCAGTTTAGATTTCAGACCAAAATGTAGATTCTGTTTTGGTGGTTTGTACTGTAGTTTCATGTGGACTAAGTAATCTAGCTAGTTGTGGCTTCATTTAGTTATTCAGTTGGTAAGACACTGAACGCAGAACAAATTGAGTTGAAAGTGAATTTTTAACTCACTGACATAAGGGGGAAACCCCCCCCCCCCCCCCCCCCTTTTTTTTTTTTAATACAATTATAGTGGAAGCGTGCTTGTGCCCTCTAGTGGTAGAAAATGATAAAAATTGAAATTTTATTCTGATTTTGTGCAGCAAAAAATAACTTGGTGTCTTTTAATAGCTGCATTTGAAATGTTGGACAAAAGGAGTTTTTACTTTAAAAACTTAAAAAAAAAAAAAAAACAAAACCAATATGGTGATGATCATATCTGAATTCCTTGGCTCAAAACACCTTTAGTTTCATTGTTAATAAACTTTATTAACTATTTAGTTTAAACTTTAACAATTTACTCTCTCTCTCTCTCTCTCTCTCTCTCTCTCTCTCTCTCTCTCTCTCTCTCTCTCTCTCTGTCTCTCTCTCTCTCTATGTCTCTCTCTCTCTCTGTCTCTCTCTCTAGGGGTGATCACGGAGGAGCAGTTCCACACCCACCAGCAGCAGTTGGAGCAGATGCAGCAGCAGCAGATAGCCCAGTCTCTCCACCAGCAGGGCCCCCAACCACAGACCCCCGCCCTGCCCGAGCGCCCCCACCCACACCTCGCTGTACGTCTGGCTTCCATGTGCCGCTGCCTGCTTGATCACACGCACCAGTGCTGTCTGTTAGCCACTCCAATCTAATGAAACCACACCATTTTACTGTCTATAGCCTCTCGAGCGATCGGTTCATGAGTTTGACTGGTGCTGCTGTCTGTTCTCTCTGTTCTGTAGACCACGGTCTCCACGGACTCCATGTCCAAGACTCTGGACTCGGCCAGTGCACACTTTGCCGCTTCTGCTGTGGTCAGTGGGCCGAACCAGGAGAGCAAGGCCCACAGAGTGGGACTCAACGGGACCCTGCCCAGTCAAGGTCGGCCCGCCCACACACGTCCACTGGTGATGAGGTGCTATGGGAAGACTTGTGAACCACCAATAAGACTAATACAGTTTAAATTAGTAAAGCTAGAATAAAAGTCAGTTTACGTTACAAGATATTGTTAGAGAGAAGATCACAAAAAGACTAAGAGCTTGCAGGACATAACCTTTGCAAACCGGGAGGACGATTTTAAACCGTATGTGCTGGGGGACAGGAAGCCTCGCGTTCGTGCGTCCTAACCAGAGCAGATTCAGTGCTGCGATTGGCTCTGAACCCCTGACTCAACCTGTTCTGATAGGCTGCTGGACGTTCATTGACGATAGAAAAAATGGTTGTTACTAACAAGACTTTGGGTGTCTGTAGACTTTGCCAATCTTAAAAAATCAGTCATGTTATGATGAGGCTAAAGAGTGTCTAATGGCAGCCGGCAGACTTATTTACAGTGGAGAAAGAACTTTTTCATAGTCTTATAACATTCTTATAACAGATACAGTCAATCACAGACCATCGAACCAGTTTTCCTGCTGAAACATTATAGCTGGTGCCCAGAAACGTCCATACACCAGTGTGCAGGGCTAAACCAAGGAGCAGGGGGACAGAATGTGACGGTGAGAGCTGTGAGCAGAGCGTGCTGGTTTAGGATAGCTGACTCCATGTCACTGTAACGACTGACCAGGGCGCAGAGAGATTACGTTCTGTAGAACGGGAGATTGATCAGGAGCAGAAGAGTTGAAATTTCTTCATTTCCTAAAAGAAAACTACATCTTGTTTAGTGTGTGTGATTTACTTCATGGCCGTTCTGTTTCACCACCTGAGGAGCATTTCATATTCTCAGATGTTCTGGTAGAACATCACTGGATACTGATCTGAAGAAGTACTCCAGTGTAACTGGTGCTAATTATGTGTCCAGTTTAACCGATAAGCTCATTCCGCTCATCTCCACTACGGCGTCTCGCAGGTCCCAGACAGACCAAATTTGGACGGCCTGCTACGGGCTCCTCCGGTGCCGCCATGGTCCGACCGCCGGGAGGCCCCTCCAGGCCGGTGCCGGGCGTGCCACAATCGCTCCCCCAGGGCCTGGGGCCGCTGAGCAGCGTGAGTGCCGTGTCGCCCGCCCACGCACACCACCACTCCGCCCGGCCCTGCGCCCCCTCTCCGCCCACCCTGAAGCTGGCCAGTGTGGCCAGCACCCTGGACCACGTGCCCAGAGTCGCCCCGGGCACCGCCACAAACAGCCTCGCTAGGTCCGAGCACCGCAACACACACACAGGAACACACACGCACACACACGCAGCTCAGTTCTTGATCATGTTAACTGATGATTTTTGCTCCTTTTCTTTTCCAGGGATAAACATGACCCTGAGAGGCTAGCACTTAACGGAATGGCAGAGACCACAGTGGCCATGGAGGTGACATAACCCACCCTCCGCACCCCCCGCTCACAGAAGACCCACGACACGAGTGAGCCCGCCCACGGACCTGTACCGCATTGAAGCATATCAAAATATTAACAGTCAATTTGTGAATATTATATGTGTACATTTTGTAAAATTGGGAATTATCACTACCTTGTAATATAGTATATTTGTATCATTAGTGTCATTTGTTACTTGAATTCTAGATATTTTGTCATCATGCTTGTGCACTCGACTGCAGCAGGTGGGGTATAAAGGGAAGGGGGCGTGGCCTCAGTGCAGGGATTATGCGCACGAGTACAGTTCAGACATTTACACATTTTAACTATTTATTTTGCCATGTTTACATTTTTGTATCTCATACAAATAAATCAGATTTTGTGACAAAATGTGGATATTGGCATAGCTAGCATATAATTTTTTTCCGGATTTGAAGGAAAAAGTCCAATATAATTTGGTTTCACAAATTAATTTGTTTTTTTTTTTTCTTTTTTTATTTTGGTGATGAATAATTTACTATTTTTGTGACATTTGTGAATGACAAAGTTCTGGTATTTTACTGATTTTTATGGTTTGTTTTTCTTTTTATTCTCCCTCAACGTAAGAATGTTATTTGGAGAACGGCGGTCTCCGTTAGAATGTATTTCTTTACGTTTGTTCTGAAAAGGTCCAACTAAAGATGGTGAAACAGGCGACATGCTGAAGTTTTAGTTCTGCTACCACTGACCTGGTGATACTGACTCACACTCGCACTCGCGATTCTTGGACAGAATCCTGCTCAGCTGATAACAGAACACCTGCAAGCACCTAATGTGCTCCAGAGACCCACTTAAGTGGTGCTGCGGAGACCGGCCACTTAAGTAGTGCTGCGGAGACCGGCCACTTAAGTAGTGCTGCGGAGACCGGCCACTTAAGTAGTGCTGCGGAGACCGGCCACTTAAGTAGTGCTGCGGAGACCGGCCACTTAAGTAGTGCTGCGGAGACCGGCCACTTAAGTAGTGCTGCGGAGACCGGCCACATAAGTAGTGCTCAAGAGACCAGCCACTTAAGTAGTGCTGCGGAGACCGGCCACTTAAGTAGTGACAGTGCTGCGGAGACCGGCCACTTAAGTAGTGACAGTGCTGCGGAGACCGGCCACTTAAGTAGTGCTGCGGAGACCGGCCACTTAAGTAGTGCTGCGGAGACCGGCCACTTAAGTAGTGCTGCGGAGACCGGCCACTTAAGTAGTGCTGCGGAGACCGGCCACTTAAGTAGTGACAGTGCTGCGGAGACCGGCCACTTAAGCGGTGCTGCGGAGACCGGCCACTTAAGCGGTGCTGCGGAGACCAGCCACTTAAGCGGTGCTGCGGAGACCAGCCACTTAAGCGGTGCTCCAGAGACCAGCCACTTAAGCGGTGCTGTGTCCATGCGGTCGGAGGCTGTGGAGTGATCTAGATGCGTCCATACTGCCACATATCTTGCTGTGAATGGTTAAATTTATACATCAATCATCTATACCAAATAAATGTCCATTTTTATGTGTACTTGCCTTCTTTAAGGGGGGGGGGGGGTCCAGTAAACATGGTGTGCTGGATGGGTTTGGTGTGTTGAAAGGCTTCAGGACAGTTTGGTGCATTTGTGATCACACTAAGAGTTAGCAGCTGCTCCTTTAGTGCTGGGGGGTGATTTTACTAGTTTTTTGGACAGTACCATGTTCCAAAATCATTTTAGCAAAAGGTTAAAGGCTCAATGACTGGGGACTTAAGAATGTGATCACATCACCTCCTAAAGAAAGCAGTGTGAGACCTGCTGAGATGGTTCAGATATGTACTACGTGTCCACATGAGTGTTGCAGCTACAGTGTCACTGGTAGTATCTTGTCTGAGCTGTGTAGATGAACTGTGAGAATCTTGGTTTCTATAAGTAAATTGCCTGGGAAATATCCGACCCATCATTCCACAGTTAATGGTTTTGTCTATTCAAGATGTTCTCTGATTGGTGGAGACAGAAATCTGGCATGTTGGCTCTCTTCATGCTCCAAAGTGCAGTTGGTTCTACAGACAGGAAGCATTGCACCATGGGTAGAGGAAGACAACCGGTGGATATGCTGTCAGTACTCGGGTGATACAGGGGAGAATGCACCTCTACAAAGGCACTAGGCTGCTGCTTGAAAGTTGTCACGTCCAAGCTGGATATCGTGGTGGGGACAACAGCATCCCCTGCAGGCCATTACTGCTCACTACACCCACACGTGAGACCACAGTCACATAACAGGTTATGTAACTGTATTTCGTTCAGTAGGTTTTTCTCAAATTTGTGACACTGGGCACACATAATTATGGCATTACTTAAACAGCCAAACCATAGCCTTAAGAAACAAAATTACTTCATCTAAATTTTAGCGGAGAACTGGGTGGATGGAGATGCAAGAACACTGTTGTTCTGAAAATCTGGCCCGTTTTACTTCAATGAAACATTAATGAAAGTGTAGTTACATATGGTGTCTGTTTTTTTGAGATTCTTATCTTCATCATATCACAACAACTGCAATGCAAACAGATTACAGTCATTACTGCAGTGTGTTAAAATGCCACAGGACAAATCCTTAATTCTTATGGTTGAAATGTGTTTAACAAAATGATCAGCAAATAAAACAATGGCTAATATACCCAAACACTTCAAAGTCCTCCGGGATGACACGGCACATCGTTATCCCTTTTTAACGACCCCCCCCCCCCCCCCCATTCTACAGGCAAAACACTGGTGGTACACACTGCAACAACTCTAGATGTAACTCTACATGTTTATTAACACAGCCAATAAAATAACTAAAGGCAAGTTCATTTGTATAGCACTTCACAGTGTTTTATATAGATATAGAAAAGAAGTATGAAACTTATGTACAATCCAAGATTTATCACATCAGGGAGGTTTTTGACATAAAACACAAAAATGAAAACATTAAAAAAGCTATTTTAGGGCCATAATACCAATGCTGACCACTGTCCTGTGCCAAAACCGGGCGTGTGAGCATCAGAACTGGACCATGTAGTAAGAGAAGCAGGTGGCATGGTCAGATGAATGAGGTTTTCTTTATATCATGTGGATGGTAAGATGCACGTGCATCAGTGGAGTGGAGATGAAACCAGGATGCAGCATCAGCAGAGGTGGTGTGATGTTCTGGGCAGTGTTCTGTTGAGGAACCTTACATCCTGGCATTCATGTGGATCTCACTTTGACACATCTACCCGAACATCGCTGCAGAAGTAATGAACCCCTTCATGAACCCGGTGTTCCCTAATAGCAGTGCCAAATGTGTGTGTTTGTGCTGTACATGCTGTGTTTTTATATTTTTATTTGTAAATAACAATGAATTCTTTATGAATAAACTTTCCTGCTTCATGTTATTTTTGTTATTGTGTTATGTCTACAGTAGACATGCACATATCAAGCCAAATTTCATGTATGTGTAACAAAACTTTTTCTTATGTACCTTTGTCTGCAAATGTTTTATTTCAGCCTTCAAAAACTGGACTATGATGCCATCTGGTGGGCATTCAATTCCTGACACACACAGGGCTGTAGGCTCTGTCCTGAATACATCATCAGGACACAGTCAGAGGGTTTATTAGTATTTATTTATTTTGTACTTTTACCTCAAATCAGTACGAAGAAGACTTTTTGTGCCTAAATAGCCTGATGAGTAATTTTATGAGTCATTTTGAATGCTGAATCCCTATAGTTGAAAGTAGAACCGGCCACGACCAATGTGGTGCCCTATAGGCAAGTTGGTGTCCCCTGCATCATCAATCATCGGGTTGATTGTATCAGTATTAAAGAAACAAATAAAAATCAAATGAATTATAAATATTACCGTATAACAAGAAATATATATAAAGCTGTTGCACAAAAAATATTTGTAAACTATTTTACATAAAGTAGTACATAAAACTTTTAAATATTAATAATAAATTAAAACATTAAAAACAACAACTACCACCATTGCAAATGTGTGCAGTTTGCCTACTGCAACATTGTTATTGTATCAAAAGTGCATCTGAAATTAACAGAGGAGCATATGTGTGTTTTAATATATATTTATTTTAAAACTTGCTGAGCTAAGCTAATAATAGCACCTACTAGGATTGGGCAGTATGATGACAGTATTGTAAAATTGTGGCAGTATATTAACCACGTGACGTGACGCAACGTGCTAAATCTGTACTTTGAAAAATTGGGCGCAGGTCGCGCGCGGGGGAGGGGGGGTTATTAATTTGACTATTATTAAACATTGAAATTATGATTATGTGGACTTTTCTTGTTTTCACATTTATTAATTGTTCATTTGTAAAAAAAAAAAAAGAAAAAAGAAAAAAAAGAACGCATGCACGCGAGCGCCCCCCCCCCCCCTGGACAAACGGCGCCGCTAGCATTCGCCTATGTCGCCTAATGGAGGAACACCTGCCCTGGTTGAAAGACAGACAATATGCTGACATCTTTTCGTATGCCAAGAAAGTGTCATCGAACTCAATCAGTTTACGCAAATGTGCCTGTAAAATGACGAATACTGGTGACGTAATTAAGAACTTTCACCTTGGCAATTAATTAACATCAGACTTCAAACAGTAAAGAGCGGACAAGAAACGTCCATTAACAAAATGTAGGCTGGATATGTTATATATGATATATTATATATGATATATGATATATTATATATGATATATGATATATTATATATGATATATGATATATATGATATATTATATATGATATATGATATATGATATATGATATATTATATATGATATAGGATATATGATATATTATATATTATATATGATATATATTATATATTATATATGATATATGAACTTCACTTGTGTCAGAGGGCATCACAGGTGTGTCTAAAGGACTAAACCAAACTCCATATCTCCACATGTTGTTTTGGGCCACAGTTGGAACCGTGACGCGTGACTAGAGTCAATCACCTCACGTGATCAACTCTAGTGATTATTGGTGACGCAATTAAGAACTGTCACCATGGCAACCTCGTTAGAGACAATCATATAGCAACTAGAAAACACAAGTTATTGGTGAAGGATCATGCGCGGACTGCAGCAAAAGGTGCCTTTTCTGATCAAGACTGTTGGAAATGAGGGGTCAAGGTAAATCAGGTTGCTTAATATTAATTAATATTAATTAATTTCGAACTTGGTTCGCGAAGACAGTTTTAAAACAGGCGTCTTAAAACTCGGCCCAGCCTGGTTTTGTGAAAGTTATGGAATTATATATAATAATACGTAATTAGTCTTGTCCGTCTCCTAACACACATGGTAAAATAAAGGTGACGTGGCAAATATGTACTCTAAATTAAGGTTGATCCGAGTCAAATTCCCTTAAAATACAAACCATTAAATAAATGGAGCCAAATACGCCACCCTGGGAATGTTAACTAATGAACGCCCGTCCCAGGGTAAGAAAGGGACTAACCAGGATTAACAAAACATGTATTCAAGAAACGGGCTACAATAAAAGAAATTAACAATTAAAAATCACCAAGACCGTCAATTAGGATAAAATATGAAAGGAGCGTCTGGGTGGAATGAGCGGTCGTGTGACTCGTCGAAATGCAAATTAAACAAAAGGGAGAGGCAAGTCTCGTGTGTACACACACACACACACACACACACACACACACACACACACACACACACACACACACACACACACACACACACACACAGTGATTCCACACCAACATGTACCGCGGTAAAGTTGGTTCAGCGTTCTATATTCGCCAGACATTCACGAAAGAATGGGCTCGTTATTAAAAAAACAACATGTAGTGTATGCGATAAATACCTATTATGTAATTCCTACATATTGTGAATTTATCCCCACACAGTGGCTTTCAATAAAAATACATTTAGAAGATGTGAAAAGATTACATCTAGGAATTAACGAAGAGTTCAAGTTAGTCGGTAAGCGCTTCAGTGCCAAGACGACTTTTCAAAATAAAAGTCATGGGTTAATTCAACATTTTAACATGTGCAACTGAACATGTGAACCTACAAACACAAAGGTATCAAGTACATACAAGGAACAATGCATTTTATGTGCATCTGGACATGTGAAACATTTGTCACATTTGTGAAAACACATCAAAGCTCACATTTCCTATATTTTGCATTGGCGGCGCAGAATACATGGGGCTCACAGTTAAATAACATGACCTAGACCCCCCATTTCAGGTCTATGATCAAGTACACATAAGGAGCAATGCATTGCATGTGCATCTGGACTTGTGAAACACTTCTCACATTTGTGAAAACACATTATAACTCAGATTTCCTATATTTTGCATTGTCGGCGCAGAATACATGGGGCTCACAGTTAAATAACATGACCTAGACCCCCCATTTCAGGTCTATGATCAAGTACACATAAGGAACAATGCATTTTATGTGCATATGGACTTGTGAAACATTTCTCACATTTGTGAAAACACATCAAAGCTCACATTTCCTATATTTTTGTAACGGTTCTCACGCTGCGTAGCGAGGAGACGGACACAAATGCTGAGAGGAGCGAGATTTATTAAAGGGGATACCATACTCATCGTCAGAAAGCCAGGCAGGGTCGATCACAGGAGGGCAGTCCGAAAAACATGCAAACACAGGCATTACAAAACAGGGGAACACGAGTAACAGGCGAGTAATCAAAAGACAAGGACACAAAACGGTCGGGTACAACGCTGAACAAGAACTTAGTCAAACCAATCAAACAAAATACCAGACAAAGGACAAGGGAGACTCAGGGGCTTAAATACAAGGAATCTAACGAGGGGCAGGTGACGGTAATAACACGGGGCGTGGTAACAAACAAGGTAATCACAGAGACGAACGAGCGGGGCGGGGTAAACAGGTACGAAACACAGACACGAGGGAGTTTGGAGTGACAGCTAACGGAGGGGGGCACGGTCATACGTGACAGTACTCCCCCTCAAGGCGTGCCACTCCGGGGCACGCAAGGGCAGACAGGGCAGGGGACCACGGGACACAGGACAAGGGACCAGGGGCATGGCAGGGACTGGAGACAGGGGAGCAGAGACTGGCCAGGAGCCGGGTAGGGACTGGGCAGGACAGGGGACACAATGAGACCCGACAGGGCCAGGGCGAGGAATAGGGGCAGGGCCAGACGAGACAGGACTGGGGACAGACACGGGAGCGGGGCCAGGGGACAGGGCGGAGGCAAACACAGAGGCAAAGACACCATGAACAACGGAGACAGGCACAAGGTGGGTGACAACTTGGGGAACAGACATGGGGACAGGGACAGAGAGGACACCACAGGAAACAGACACAGGAACAGGAACATGGACACGAACAGACACAACCACGGGGACAGGGACCAAAACAAAACCAGGGATGGGACCAGGGAGCAAGGGGAACACGGGCAACGGAACATAGGAGGCACAGGGCGGAGCAGGGGGAACACAGAGTCTATGCCCAACAGGGGGCAGCACAGTCCCAAGGGCAACAGGCGGGGTCCGCTGGCGGGCAGCGGGGACAGGAGCCGGCAGGCGGGCAGCGGGAACAGGAGCCGGCATGGACAACCTCCTCCGGGTCGCGGGTACAGGAACAGGCCCGGACCTGACGTCCTTGGGGGGCGGAACCACCGGGCTGACGTCCTTGGGGGGCGGAACCGCCATACTGACGTCCTCGGGGGGCGGAGTCGCCGCAATGACGTCAAAATATAGGAAATCTGAGCTTTGATGTGTTTTCACAAATGTGAGAAGTGTTTCACAAGTCCAGATGCACATGCAATGCATTGTTCCTTATGTGTACTTGATCATAGGCCTGAAATGGGGGGTCTAGGTCATGTTATTTGACAGCGAGCCCCATGTATTCTGCACCGCCAATGCAAAATATAAGAAATCTGAGCTTTGATGTGTTTTCACAAATGTGACAAATGTTTCACAAGTCCAGATGCACATAAAATGCATTGTTCCTTATGTGTACTTGATCATAGGCCTGAAATGGGGGGTCTAGGTCATGTTATTTAACTGTGAGCCCCATGTATTCTGAACCACCAAAGCCAAATATAGGACATCTGAGCTTTGATGTGTTTTCACAAATGTGATAAATGTTTCACAAGTCCAGATGCACATGCAATGCATTGCTCCTTATGTGTACTTCACTACAGACCTGAAATGGGGGGTATAGGTCATGTTATTTAACTGTGAGCCCCATGTATTCTGCACCGCCAATGCAAAATATAGGAAATCTGAGCTTTCATGTGTTTTCACAAATGTGAGAAGTGTTTCACAAGTCCAGATGCACATAAAATGCATTGCTCCTTATGTGTACTTGATCATAGGCCTGAAATGGGGGGGTCTAGGTCATGTTATTTGACAGCGAGCCCCATGTATTCTGCACCGCCAATGCAAAATATAAGAAATCTGAGCTTTGATGTGTTTTCACAAATGTGATAAATGTTTCACAAGTCCAGATGCACATGCAATGCATTGTTCCTTATGTGTACTTGATCATAGACCTGAAATGGGGGGTCTAGGTCATGTTATTTAACAGTGAGTCCCATGTATTCTGCGCCGACAATTCAAAATATAGGAAATCTGAGCTTTGATGTGTTTTCACAAATGTGAGAAGTGTTTCACAAGTCCAGATGCACATGCAATGCATTGCTCCTTATGTGTACTTGATCATAGACCTGAAATGGGGGGTCTAGGTCATGTTATTTAACTGTGAGCCCCATGTATTCTGCACCGCCAATGCAAAATATAGGAAATGTGAGCTTTGATGTGTTTTCACAAATGTGAGAAATGTTTCACAAGTCCAGATGCACATGAAATGCATTGCTCCTTGAATGTACTTGATACCTTTGTGTTTGTAGGTTCACATGTTCAGTTGCACATGTTAAAAAGTTGAATTAACCCATGACTTATTTTGAAAAGTTGTCTTGGCACTGAAGCGCTTACCGACTAACGTGAACTCTTCGTTAATTCATAGATGTGATCTTTTCACATCTTCTAAATTTATCTTTACTGAAAGCCACTGTGTAGAGATAAATTCACAATATGTAAGAATTGCATAATAGGTATCTATCACATACACCATCTGATTTCTTTAAATAACGAGCCCATTCTTTCGTGAATGTCTGGCGAATATAGAACGTTGAACCAACTTTACCGCGGTCCAACACGTAGGCCTACTACGACGCTCCTCGCGGCTCCTGCAGTATAAGCTACAAATAAGAACAAGACGACATCAAACAATCCCGCCGATAAATCACAAACAACGCCAAATGTCGCCACCGCTCCTTCCCAGCCCACTGATCTCCAGTTCCCGACTGACTTGGTCAATAATAAGTTTATTGAAGGCCAAAGGCAGCTGGAGGGCTGGGACTGTGTGTGTGCACCACCGCGTCCCACTGGCGCCGTTTCCACCTCCTCCTGCAGGTGAGCGCTCCAACTTACCCACGCTTTAAAACAACTACACTGTAAAACACCGTGGAGAAAATGACTCCCGTTACCTCCGTCACGAGATGCCTGAAATCTGGAAGACATAAAACTGGTGCACCAAAGCCCAGACATCAAATAGTGACGGCAAACGTCCTAGCAAATAAATGCATATTTACGAACACGGTGTTGTAGGTCTAGCGCACCACCTCGCCAAAGGGGAAGAGCAAAACCAGGACTGCCCCCCCCCCATCAATAATCAATAATTCCCCCACAAAAATCACAATGATCCCTCCTTATCCTGCCAGGCGTTTAGAGAGGGCTGTAAACTTTACAATATCTAAATCAGTTTGGACGTGGTGTTGGAATTGACCAAAATATAGACGAAAGCAATGTTATTTGAAACTTTTATTTCTTACGCTGCAATTGAATATAATTTCTCTATCTTCATGTGTTGAGGTATAAAATGTCCGGCGTGCATAGTGTAACAGTTTGTATTTGCTTTCATCACACTCTTGTAATTAATCACTCTCCATTTTAACCATTTCTTCCACAAAGGGCTTCAGAATGCGCGTGTATGACTTCGGGGCACTTAAACTGCTAACCTTCCTACAGGCCTGTGTTTGCTTTGTGTCAGGGGGTTACTGAACGAATATGGTGGCTTGCAGTAGAATCTCTGGGCTACTATAAGCACTAGGCCACTAATTTAACATGAACTCATTGCATATTACATATATTACGCAGGATAGGAAGATAGATTAGCGCTTTGATGAGGACAATTGCTATCACTAACTACTATAATGTCACAATCAGCTGATGTCATATTGATGTATCGCCTCATTTGCAATAGCAGTTCTAGAATATCTGGACTGGGAGGGTGTGATGATGCCAGTAGCTCTGGCCCATCACCAAAAGACTCTATAGACATTCAAGTAATGGACAAAATGTAGTACTGACCTCTAGGTGCGATTCTCAGGGGGACTGGCGGCCCAGCCAGCTCCTTCTCTTATAGTGGCCGAAGGGCCCTCGGCCTACTAAAGGAGGGGAGGGGGGGTTACAGGTCCTGGGAATACCTGAGGACAGATGTACACAATGGATGGACATATTAATCATCATTATTGTTATGGTGCACTGAATGTGAAATGTCATGTATATATTGTTACTGCAGTAAGGTTATGTAATGTATGTATGGTATGTTTGTGTTTATAGATAACCCCTGCTAGTGGTAATGGTATGCCCCAGCTTAATTAAGGGGAGGGGCTACCAGTATAAGAGGGCTTCCTCTCAGAGGCTAGGGGAAGGTAGATGGTGGAGAGGTTGATGTTGGTTGGTTATTGGTTGGTGGATATTGTATGTGTTGCGTTAAGCCCAAGGAAGTTAGGGGCTAGACTGGCTGCTGTTGCCAGTGCTTGTTTAAAAGTACTGCTTATAAGCCTTTGCGGGCTTGAGTACATTGTACATATTAGTTTTCCTTTATACAGTTTTCCTTTACGTTTATTCGTCAGTTATTTATTTATTCATTGGATTTCAACATTAAAACACCTGGAACTGGAACTTTTGTGCGTGCATGTCCATCTCACTCTCTGTAGTGGACCCACCTCCATATTCACCCACTCGTACCACGTTCACAGAGGGCCAGACCGGGACCAGTATGTCTGTCAGAGGATCCGGGGTGGGGGGGGCTTAAAGAGGGGTGTTCAGATCCAAAAGTTTTTAGCCTAATTTGCTACAAAAATCGCTACATTGCTAGTTGTGCTGCTGCTTTATCGCCATTCACAAAATTATGCGTCTCACACCACACCTCATTTAGGGGGGGCATGGGGGGGGGGGGGGGGGATGCTGTCACAGGGGCAATGGTCCCCCGCTAGAACTGCCACTGCTCATTTGTTGTTTTTCCGTGGTGTCCACAATAATCAACTGCAGGTAAGATAGGTCTGATGGAGATGGAATTTATTAAATGATTCTGATAATGTGCACAGGACACTTAACAGCACAGTAATATGATTCTGTAATATGTGAAAAAAGATTAAAAAGAATAAGCTAAAAATATATATATTTTTAAGTCAGCATGCTAAAGAATGTTTTCTGTGTTATGTTGAGGCTCAACATGGTGAAGTGTTAGAGTCAACCAAAAGCGTACAGACATCACATCGCAGAACAACCAGTTAGGGCAGTCTACATCAGACTTTAGTGTTCAGTAAAACATCAAAAGACCTTCCTGCAAAAAAGGCCAATAATCCATTGAAACATGTTGAGAAAAATAGTGGTCATATGGGTGGTGGTTTACAGAGTTTTGCTTATTTGGTTTAGAAATTTGTCTGAAAATGTCAGAAAAAACCTTCTGAGCTGATTTCACAACTTCACTCAAGTACACACAGTGTTCTGGAATAGTACAGGAACAGGTCTCCCAGCAAAAAGGGCAGAATAATCCCTTGAGACCTGGTGAGACAAAGGCAGTCTACCCTTTGTTCTCTAGAGAGTGCTTATTTGGTTTATGATTTGGCAGTCTACCCTTTGTTCTCTAGAGAGTGTTTATTTGGTTTATGACTTTGGCAGTCTACACTTTGTTCTCTAGAGAGTGCCTACGTGCTTTATGGATTTTTCTGAAAATGTGAGAATTTGCAGGTGATGAAATGATAAAGACCTTCTGAGCTGATTTCACAACTTCACTCATGTTCACACAGCATTCCGGAATAGTACAGGAACAGGTCTCCCAGCAAAAAGGGCAGAATAATCCCTTGAGACCTGGTGAGACAAAGGCAGTCCACCCTTTGTTCTCTAGAGAGTGTTTATTTGGTTTATGATTTGGCAGTCTACCCTTTGTTCTCTAGAGAGTGCCTACGTGGATTATAAATTTGTCTGAAAATGTCAGAATTTGCAGGTGATGAAATGGTAAAGACCTTCTGAGCTGATTTCCCAACTTCACTCAAGTTCACACAGTGTTCTGGAATAGTACAGGAACAGGTCTCCCAGCAAAAAGGGCAGAATAATCCCTTGAGACCTGGTGAGACAAAGGCAGTCTACCCTTTGTTCTCTAGAGAGTGTTTATTTGGTTTATGATTTGGCAGTCTACACTTTGTTCTCTAGAGAGTGCCTACGTGCTTTATGGATTTTTCTGTAAATGTAAGATTTTGCATGTTTTGAAAGGGTAAAGATCTTCTGAGCTGATTTCACAACTTCACTCAAGTTCACACAGCATTCTGGAATAGTACAGGAACAGGTCTCCCAGCAAAAAGGGCAGAATAATCCCTTGAGACCTGGTGAGACAAAGGCAGTCTACCCTTTGTTCTCTAGAGAGTGTTTATTTGGTTTATGATTTGGCAGTCTACACTTTGTTCTCTAGAGAGTGCCTACGTGCTTTATGGATTTTTCTGAAAATGTGAGAATTTGGAGGTGATGAAATGGTAAAGACCTTCTGAGCTGATTTCACAACGTCACTCAAGTTCACCCAGCGTTCTGGAATAGTACAGGAACAGGTCTCCCAGCAAAAAGGGCAGAATAATCCCTTGAGACCTGGTGAGACAAAGGCAGTCTACCCTTTGTTCTCTAGAGAGTGTTTATTTGGTTTATGATTTGGCAGTCTACCCTTTGTTCTATAGAGAGTGCCTACATGCTTTATGGATTTTTCTGTAAATGTAAGATTTTGCATGTTTTGAAAGGGTAAAGATCTTCTGAGCTGATTTCACAACGTCACTCAAGTTCACACAGCATTCTGGAATAGTACAGGAACAGGTCTCCCAGCAAAAAGGGCAGAATAATCCCTTGAGACCTGGTGAGACAAAGGCAGTCTACCCTTTGTTCTCTAGAGAGTGTTTATTTGGTTTATGATTTGGCAGTCTACCCTTTGTTCTCTAGAGAGTGCCTATGTGGATTATAAATTTGTCTGAAAATGTCAGAATTTGCAGGTGATGAAATGGTAAAGACCTTCTGAGCTGATTTCCCAACTTCACTCAAGTTCACACAGCGTTCTGGAATAGTACAGGAACAGGTCTCCCAGCAAAAAGGGCAGAATAATCCCTTGAGACCTGGTGAGACAAAGGCAGTCTACCCTTTGTTCTCTAGAGAGTGTTTATTTGGTTTATGATTTGGCAGTCTACACTTTGTTCTTTAGAGAGTGCCTACGTGCTTTATGGATTTTTCTGTAAATGTAAGATTTTGCATGTTTTGAAAGGGTAAAGATCTTCTGAGCTGATTTCACAACTTCATTCAAGTTCACACAGCATTCTGGAATAGTACAGGAACAGGTCTCCCAGCAAAAACGGCAGAATAATCCCTTGAGACCTGGTGAGACAAAGGCAGTCTACCCTTTGTTCTCTAGAGAGTGTTTATTTGGTTTATGATTTGGCAGTCTACCCTTTGTTCTCTAGAGAGTGTTTATTTGGTTTATGATTTGGCAGTCTACACTTTGTTCTCTAGAGAGTGCCTACGTGCTTTATGGATTTTTCTGTAAATGTAAGATTTTGCATGTTTTGAAAGGGTAAAGATCTTCTGAGCTGATTTCACAACTTCACTCAAGTTCACACAGCATTCTGGAATAGTACAGGAACAGGTCTCCCAGCAAAAAGGGCAGAATAATCCCTTGAGACCTGGTGAGACAAAGGCAGTCTACCCTTTGTTCTCTAGAGAGTGTTTATTTGGTTTATGATTTGGCAGTCTACCCTTTGTTCTCTAGAGAGTGTTTATTTGGTTTATGATTTGGCAGTCTACACTTTGTTCTCTAGAGAGTGCCTACGTGCTTTATGGATTTTTCTGTAAATGTAAGATTTTGCATGTTTTGAAAGGGTAAAGATCTTCTGAGCTGATTTCACAACTTCACTGAAGTTCACACAGCATTCTGGAATAGTACAGGAACAGGTATCCCAGCAAAAAGGGCAGAATAATCCCTTGAGACCTGGTGAGACAAAGGCAGTCTACCCTTTGTTCTCTAGAGAGTGTTTATTTGGTTTATGATTTGGCAGTCTACACTTTGTTCTCTAGAGAGTGTTTATTTGGTTTATGATTTGGCAGTCTACACTTTGTTCTCTAGAGAGTGCCTACGTGCTTTATGGATTTTTCTGTAAATGTAAGATTTTGCATGTTTTGAAAGGGTAAAGATCTTCTGAGCTGATTTCACAACTTCACTCAAGTTCACACAGCATTCTGGAATAGTACAGGAACAGGTCTCCCAGCAAAAAGGGCAGAATAATCCCTTGAGACCTGGTGAGACAAAGGCAGTCTACCCTTTGTTCTCTAGAGAGTGTTTATTTGGTTTATGATTTGGCAGTCTACACTTTGTTCTCTAGAGAGTGCCTACGTGCTTTATGGATTTTTCTGAAAATGTGAGAATTTGGAGGTGATGAAATGGTAAAGACCTTCTGAGCTGATTTCACAACGTCACTCAAGTTCACCCAGCGTTCTGGAATAGTACAGTAACAGGTCTCCCAGCAAAAAGGGCAGAATAATCCCTTGAGACCTGGTGAGACAAAGGCAGTCTACCCTTTGTTCTCTAGAGAGTGTTTATTTGGTTTATGATTTGGCAGTCTACACTTTGTTCTCTAGAGAGTGCCTACGTGCTTTATGGATTTTTCTGAAAATGTGAGAATTTGGAGGTGATGAAATGGTAAAGACCTTCTGAGCTGATTTCACAACGTCACTCAAGTTCACCCAGCGTTCTGGAATAGTACAGGAACAGGTCTCCCAGCAAAAAGGGCAGAATAATCCCTTGAGACCTGGTGAGACAAAGGCAGTCTACCCTTTGTTCTCTAGAGAGTGTTTATTTGGTTTATGATTTGGCAGTCTACCCTTTGTTCTCTAGAGAGTGCCTATGTGGATTATAAATTTGTCTGAAAATGTCAGAATTTGCAGGTGATGAAATGGTAAAGACCTTCTGAGCTGATTTCCCAACTTCACTCAAGTTCACACAGCGTTCTGGAATAGTACAGGAACAGGTCTCCCAGCAAAAAGGGCAGAATAATCCCTTGAGACCTGGTGAGACAAAGGCAGTCTACCCTTTGTTCTCTAGAGAGTGTTTATTTGGTTTATGATTTGGCAGTCTACACTTTGTTCTCTAGAGAGTGCCTACGTGCTTTATGGATTTTTCTGTAAATGTAAGATTTTGCATGTTTTGAAAGGGTAAAGATCTTCTGAGCTGATTTCACAACTTCACTCAAGTTCACACAGCATTCTGGAATAGTACAGGAACAGGTCTCCCAGCAAAAAGGGTAGAATAATCCCTTGAGACCTGGTGAGACAAAGGCAGTCTACCCTTTGTTCTCTAGAGAGTGTTTATTTGGTTTATGATTTGGCAGTCTACACTTTGTTCTCTAGAGAGTGTTTATTTGGTTTATGACTTTGGCAGTCTACACTTTGTTCTCTAGAGAGTGCCTACGTGCTTTATGGATTTTTCTGAAAATGTAAGATTTTGCATGTTTTGAAAGGGTAAAGATCTGAGCTGATTTCACAACTTCACTCAAGTTCACACAGTGTTCTGGAATAGTACAGGAACAGGTCTCCCAGCAAAAAGGGCAGAATAATCCCTTGAGACCTGGTGAGACAAAGGCAGTCTACCCTTTGTTGTCTAGAAAGTGCTTATTTGGTTTATGATTTGGTAGTCTAATCTTTGTTCGCTAGAGAGTGCCTATATGCTTTATGGATTTGTCTGAAAATGTCAGAATTTGCAGGTGATGAAATGGTAAATACCTTCGGACCTGATTTCCCAATTTCACTCAAGTTCACACAGTGTTCTGGAATAGTACAGGAACAGGTCTCCCAGCAAAAAGGGCAGAATAATCCCTTGAGACCTGGTGAGACAAAGGCAGTCTACCCTTTGTTCTCTAGAGAGTGCTTATTTGGTTTATGATTTGGCAGTCTACCCTTTGTTCTATAGAGAGTGCCTACGTGCTTTTAGGATTTTTCTGAAAATGTGAGAATTTGGAGGTGATGAAATGATAAAGACCTTCTGAGCTGATTTCACAACTTCACTCAAGTTCACACAGCGTTCCGGAATAATACAGGAACAGGTCTCCCAGCAAAAAGGGCAGAATAATCCCTTGAGACCTGGTGAGACAAAGGCAGTCTACCCTTTGTTCTCTAGAGAGTGTTTATTTGGTTTATGATTTGGCAGTCTACCCTTTGTTCTCTAGAGAGTGCCTATGTGGATTATAAATTTGTCTGAAAATGTCAGAATTTGCAGGTGATGAAATGGTAAAGACCTTCTGAGCTGATTTCACAACTTCACTCAAGTTCACACAGCATTCTGGAATAGTACAGGAACAGGTCTCCCAGCAAAAAGGGCAGAATAATCCCTTGTGACCTGGTGAGACAAAGGCAGTCTACCCTTTGTTCTCTAGAAAGTGCTTATTTGGTTTATGATTTGGTAGTCTAATCTTTGTTCGCTAGAGAGTGCCTACGTGCTTTATGGATTTTTCTGAAAATGTGAGAATTTGGAGGTGATGAAATGATAAAGACCTTCTGAGCTGATTTCACAACGTCACTCAAGTTCACCCAGCGTTCTGGAATAGTACAGGAACAGGTCTCCCAGCAAAAAGGGCAGAATAATCCCTTGAGACCTGGTGAAACAAAGGCAGTCTACCCTTTGTTCTCTAGAGAGTGTTTATTTGGTTTATGATTTGGCAGTCTACACTTTGTTCTCTAGAGAGTGCCTATGTGCTTTATGGATTTTTCTGTAAATGTAAGATTTTGCATGTTTTGAAAGGGTAAAGATCTTCTGAGCTGATTTCCCAACTTCACTCAAGTTCACACAGCATTCTGGAATAATACAGGAACAGGTCTCCCAGCAAAAAGGGCAGAATAATCCCTTGAGACCTGGTGAGACAAAGGCAGTCTACCCTTTGTTCTCTAGAGAGTGTTTATTTGGTTTATGATTTGGCAGTCTACCCTTTGTTCTCTAGAGAGTGCCTATGTGGATTATAAATTTGTCTGAAAATGTCAGAATTTGCAGGTGATGAAATGGTAAAGACCTTCTGAGCTGATTTCCCAACTTCACTCAAGTTCACACAGCGTTCTGGAATAGTACAGGAACAGGTCTCCCAGCAAAAAGGGCAGAATAATCCCTTGAGACCTGGTGAGACAAAGGCAGTCTACCCTTTGTTCTCTAGAGAGTGTTTATTTGGTTTATGATTTGGCAGTCTACACTTTGTTCTTTAGAGAGTGCCTACGTGCTTTATGGATTTTTCTGTAAATGTAAGATTTTGCATGTTTTGAAAGGGTAAAGATCTTCTGAGCTGATTTCACAACTTCATTCAAGTTCACACAGCATTCTGGAATAGTACAGGAACAGGTCTCCCAGCAAAAACGGCAGAATAATCCCTTGAGACCTGGTGAGACAAAGGCAGTCTACCCTTTGTTCTCTAGAGAGTTTTTATTTGGTTTATGATTTGGCAGTCTACCCTTTGTTCTCTAGAGAGTGTTTATTTGGTTTATGATTTGGCAGTCTACACTTTGTTCTCTAGAGAGTGCCTACGTGCTTTATGGATTTTTCTGTAAATGTAAGATTTTGCATGTTTTGAAAGGGTAAAGATCTTCTGAGCTGATTTCACAACTTCACTCAAGTTCACACAGCATTCTGGAATAGTACAGGAACAGGTCTCCCAGCAAAAAGGGCAGAATAATCCCTTGAGACCTGGTGAGACAAAGGCAGTCTACCCTTTGTTCTCTAGAGAGTGTTTATTTGGTTTATGATTTGGCAGTCTACCCTTTGTTCTCTAGAGAGTGTTTATTTGGTTTATGATTTGGCAGTCTACACTTTGTTCTCTAGAGAGTGCCTACGTGCTTTATGGATTTTTCTGTAAATGTAAGATTTTGCATGTTTTGAAAGGGTAAAGATCTTCTGAGCTGATTTCACAACTTCACTGAAGTTCACACAGCATTCTGGAATAGTACAGGAACAGGTATCCCAGCAAAAAGGGCAGAATAATCCCTTGAGACCTGGTGAGACAAAGGCAGTCTACCCTTTGTTCTCTAGAGAGTGTTTATTTGGTTTATGATTTGGCAGTCTACACTTTGTTCTCTAGAGAGTGTTTATTTGGTTTATGATTTGGCAGTCTACACTTTGTTCTCTAGAGAGTGCCTACGTGCTTTATGGATTTTTCTGTAAATGTAAGATTTTGCATGTTTTGAAAGGGTAAAGATCTGAGCTGATTTCACAACTTCACTCAAGTTCACACAGCATTCTGGAATAGTACAGGAACAGGTCTCCCAGCAAAAAGGGCAGAATAATCCCTTGAGACCTGGTGAGACAAAGGCAGTCTACCCTTTGTTCTCTAGAGAGTGTTTATTTGGTTTATGATTTGGCAGTCTACACTTTGTTCTCTAGAGAGTGCCTACGTGCTTTATGGATTTTTCTGAAAATGTGAGAATTTGGAGGTGATGAAATGGTAAAGACCTTCTGAGCTGATTTCACAACGTCACTCAAGTTCACCCAGCGTTCTGGAATAGTACAGTAACAGGTCTCCCAGCAAAAAGGGCAGAATAATCCCTTGAGACCTGGTGAGACAAAGGCAGTCTACCCTTTGTTCTCTAGAGAGTGTTTATTTGGTTTATGATTTGGCAGTCTACACTTTGTTCTCTAGAGAGTGCCTACGTGCTTTATGGATTTTTCTGAAAATGTGAGAATTTGGAGGTGATGAAATGGTAAAGACCTTCTGAGCTGATTTCACAACGTCACTCAAGTTCACCCAGCGTTCTGGAATAGTACAGGAACAGGTCTCCCAGCAAAAAGGGCAGAATAATCCCTTGAGACCTGGTGAGACAAAGGCAGTCTACCCTTTGTTCTCTAGAGAGTGTTTATTTGGTTTATGATTTGGCAGTCTACCCTTTGTTCTCTAGAGAGTGCCTATGTGGATTATAAATTTGTCTGAAAATGTCAGAATTTGCAGGTGATGAAATGGTAAAGACCTTCTGAGCTGATTTCCCAACTTCACTCAAGTTCACACAGCGTTCTGGAATAGTACAGGAACAGGTCTCCCAGCAAAAAGGGCAGAATAATCCCTTGAGACCTGGTGAGACAAAGGCAGTCTACCCTTTGTTCTCTAGAGAGTGTTTATTTGGTTTATGATTTGGCAGTCTACACTTTGTTCTCTAGAGAGTGCCTACGTGCTTTATGGATTTTTCTGTAAATGTAAGATTTTGCATGTTTTGAAAGGGTAAAGATCTTCTGAGCTGATTTCACAACTTCACTCAAGTTCACACAGCATTCTGGAATAGTACAGGAACAGGTCTCCCAGCAAAAAGGGTAGAATAATCCCTTGAGACCTGGTGAGACAAAGGCAGTCTACCCTTTGTTCTCTAGAGAGTGTTTATTTGGTTTATGATTTGGCAGTCTACACTTTGTTCTCTAGAGAGTGTTTATTTGGTTTATGACTTTGGCAGTCTACACTTTGTTCTCTAGAGAGTGCCTACGTGCTTTATGGATTTTTCTGAAAATGTAAGATTTTGCATGTTTTGAAAGGGTAAAGATCTGAGCTGATTTCACAACTTCACTCAAGTTCACACAGTGTTCTGGAATAGTACAGGAACAGGTCTCCCAGCAAAAAGGGCAGAATAATCCCTTGAGACCTGGTGAGACAAAGGCAGTCTACCCTTTGTTGTCTAGAAAGTGCTTATTTGGTTTATGATTTGGTAGTCTAATCTTTGTTCGCTAGAGAGTGCCTATATGCTTTATGGATTTGTCTGAAAATGTCAGAATTTGCAGGTGATGAAATGGTAAATACCTTCGGACCTGATTTCCCAATTTCACTCAAGTTCACACAGTGTTCTGGAATAGTACAGGAACAGGTCTCCCAGCAAAAAGGGCAGAATAATCCCTTGAGACCTGGTGAGACAAAGGCAGTCTACCCTTTGTTCTCTAGAGAGTGCTTATTTGGTTTATGATTTGGCAGTCTACCCTTTGTTCTATAGAGAGTGCCTACGTGCTTTTAGGATTTTTCTGAAAATGTGAGAATTTGGAGGTGATGAAATGATAAAGACCTTCTGAGCTGATTTCACAACTTCACTCAAGTTCACACAGCGTTCCGGAATAATACAGGAACAGGTCTCCCAGCAAAAAGGGCAGAATAATCCCTTGAGACCTGGTGAGACAAAGGCAGTCTACCCTTTGTTCTCTAGAGAGTGTTTATTTGGTTTATGATTTGGCAGTCTACCCTTTGTTCTCTAGAGAGTGCCTATGTGGATTATAAATTTGTCTGAAAATGTCAGAATTTGCAGGTGATGAAATGGTAAAGACCTTCTGAGCTGATTTCACAACTTCACTCAAGTTCACACAGCATTCTGGAATAGTACAGGAACAGGTCTCCCAGCAAAAAGGGCAGAATAATCCCTTGTGACCTGGTGAGACAAAGGCAGTCTACCCTTTGTTCTCTAGAAAGTGCTTATTTGGTTTATGATTTGGTAGTCTAATCTTTGTTCGCTAGAGAGTGCCTACGTGCTTTATGGATTTTTCTGAAAATGTGAGAATTTGGAGGTGATGAAATGATAAAGACCTTCTGAGCTGATTTCACAACGTCACTCAAGTTCACCCAGCGTTCTGGAATAGTACAGGAACAGGTCTCCCAGCAAAAAGGGCAGAATAATCCCTTGAGACCTGGTGAAACAAAGGCAGTCTACCCTTTGTTCTCTAGAGAGTGTTTATTTGGTTTATGATTTGGCAGTCTACACTTTGTTCTCTAGAGAGTGCCTATGTGCTTTATGGATTTTTCTGTAAATGTAAGATTTTGCATGTTTTGAAAGGGTAAAGATCTTCTGAGCTGATTTCCCAACTTCACTCAAGTTCACACAGCATTCTGGAATAATACAGGAACAGGTCTCCCAGCAAAAAGGGCAGAATAATCCCTTGAGACCTGGTGAGACAAAGGCAGTCTACCCTTTGTTCTCTAGAGAGTGTTTATTACGTTTATGATTTGTTCTGTAAAGAGTGCCTACGTGCTTTATGGATTTTTCTGAAAATGTGAGAATTTGGAGGTGATGAAATGATAAAGACCTTCTGACCTGATTTCACAACTTTACTCAAGTTCACACAGTGTTCTGGAATAGTACAGGAACAGGTCTCCCAGCAAAAAGGACAGAATAATCCCTTGAGACCTGGTGAGACAAAGGCAGTCTACCCTTTGTTCTCTATAGAGTGTTTATTTGGTTTATGATTTGGCAGTCTACCCTTTGCTGCCACACTCCAGAAATGTTTATAATTTCACCTGTCCTGTATATGTCCCCGTACAGCGCTAATTTTCCGTTTCATTTCTCCACATGGCTGCCCGCCTGCTTGAGGAATAATGAGATGAGGAGACCAGCGATCCATCCTGGGCCGGCCACCTCCTGCCTAACCGGATGCCTACACCATGATGGACATTATTACATCTTTTTCCTTTTCTTTCTCTTCTTTCTGTCTAAATTGTTGTTGTTGTCATGGTGACCGGTGTCGGCCAGAGGAGGATGGGTTCCCCCCTTGAGTCTTGGTTCCTCTCAAGGTTTCTTCCTCATGCAAAAAACTAGGGAGTTTTTCCTTGCCACTGTCACCCTTGGCTTGCTCACTGGGGGCTAGGACTCGGCACTGTTGTAAAAAGGACAACTGTTGTAAAAAGGACAACTGTTGTAATAAGCACTATATAAATAAAATTTGATTGATTGATTGATTGATTTGCTCTCTAGAGTGCTTATTTGGATGATGCTTTCTGACATTTTGCTGAATTTGTCCCACGTTGCTGCACCCGTCTTATGGTGCTGGACCCGTCCTACGGTGCTGGACCTGTCCCACGCTGATTCCAGATGGTTCTCATAACGCATATAGAGTTGTAAAGGGTCTTGCGATAAGCCTTCATTGCAGACGCATTAAGAGAAGTGATGGACTTTGAGTCCTATCGCTGTCGTTTTGTTTGTATTGTTGAAAATGGAAAGTAAAGATTTGCCTTTCCCACCTTCATCTACGGCTTCTTCATTTAACGCCTCGTGGGTCACGATAACCTTACTCCAATTGTATAGCTTTGAGTTATAACTGCTTAGGTCAAAAGTGAAGAGTATTTTAGTAAATTTGAGAGGATCAATGGATCTTCTTTCACTCATGTTTGTAAATGACAGTGTGCTCTTGCTTGTTAGTACCAAACTAGTGCATCTTCTGAAGTAGCTGCAAACATAAACAGAAACACATTGAGTGTCAATCAAGTGTCCAATCAAAATGGGCAAATATTTCCTGAAGTTCTTAATATTTCCTTAAGATGTTAGCAATCTATACTTTTGCTAAACTGTTGGTCTGTAGAGAAGATAAATTAGCGTATGTCTTATAGTTGATTGAAATGATTAAAAGTCCTTATGTCAACAATGAAACCTAAATTGTTTACTGCTTAGGTTTCTCCATAAGTGTCACATTAAAGTGTTTTTGATTCCAGTGATTTTGTTTATTTTTCGCTAGCTCCATGTTTTGGTAGAGGAGGAGAAGAAAAACAGACCTTGTCCCAGTTTCACTTCTGTTTAATTATTTTCCTTAGTAAATATATGTCAGCAGGTTCAGATATACGGTGTCCAAAACATAGACCAGTAGCGAACCATGACCATTAAACCTGACATCTGACATAGACACATAAGCTGTGTGACCTGAATACAAGTTATAAATTCCACTGTGCTACTGAATTAATAGCACATCATACCCAGTAAGTGGCACTAGATACATACACGTTTTATAATTGTGCATAGCGGACATACTGCTACCTTGATTCAGTATATTCAATACTAGACACTGGTGTTTCACAACTGGCCTGTACAGCAAGCATTTAAAATCATAATGATGATATAGGGGCAGCACACATGAAACTCCATCAGTTCACAGGTTTATGAGCAGTGGCAATTTATGGTTCAACTCATAAGACTGTTCCTCAGCTATTAAGCAGTAAGATAAATGTAACTTTATTGTTAGATTTTCTCTAGTTATAATACAGTGTATAAGAAAATGTAGACTGAAAGCTAATTAGTGACTTACGTACCCCTCAGCTCAAATGCACAGAGCTGCGGAGCCAATGTGCTGTGTGGTCTAAATCAGGAAACAGATTATTCAGGCAGAAGTGTGAATCAATTCACATGTGTAATGAATTGGTTGGTGTATTACTGTAGATCTTTCTGACCTGCAGAAGGTGGTTCACATTCTCACTTTCCTCTCCTTCAGGTAAAACACGCATCTCTTTCAGCAATGTGTGTATTTCAGCATGTGTACACACATCTCAAGATGGGATAGGTGTCTGATGTCATTGCAGCTATTAAGCTACATTTGTTGAAAGATGAATAAATAAAAATCAGATAAGCTCCTTCATTTTAGCACTCCTTCATTTTAGCACTACAACGACTATAAATTAACTTCTCTTGTCCATTTCGGAAGTTTTTGCAGTGTGGTACTGCAGTAAAAACCTCGTCATATTGGGCTGACAAGTTGCCCCCACCAACCTGTTCATCTGCCCCTGAAGTGGCAGGCTCAACATCACACCTGTTTAGTCGTACAGGGACAGGTAGTAGAACCATCAAGACCCTATGAGACAAAGACAGTCTACTACTTGTTCTCAACACAGAGGCCATTTGGTCTGAACAGAATGGTGGTGTGTGACCAGAGCGGAACCAGAGAGCAGGTTGAACAGTAGAACATTAAAAAAAAAAGGTAAACGTATGTAATCGTTTAGTGATTAGCCCCATGGCAAATCTCCAACAATCACATCAGCTCAAAGCAGCGTTAGCGTTGCTCATGTTGCAAGGCCCAACACTGCATTAACATTAACTCTCCTTGCAGTTCACCTTTGTGCTACTACTGTACATCTACGTTACCCGCCGTAGGATTACGGTTAGGATTACGCTATTCTACAAGAGATAACTGAAATATTCACACAGGCATTTCAAGATCAGACTTGTCTCTACAAGACCGTGGTTTCTGTGGTCACTGTTAACAGGTAAGAAAACATTTTCTTTACTTATATGTGTCAGTAGTCCCTCCATTCTGAATTACTGTAGATCTTTCTGACCTGCAGAAGGTGGTTTACATTCTCACTTTCCACTCCTTCAGGTAAATGAACACGCATCTCTTTCAGCAATGTGTGTATTTCAGCATGTGTACACACATCTCAAGATGGGATAGGTGTCTGATGTCATTGCAGCTATTAAGCTACATTTGTTGAAAGATGAATAAATAAAAATCAGATAAGCTCCTTCCTTTATTTCAATCACCGTTATTAATCATTTTTATTATGGAATTTACCATAATTACTACAAACTAAAACACACTGCAGTCAAGCAGTGGCTAGCAGATTGTACACGGCTGTATTTTGAAAGGCTTGAAAGAGGAGTAAAGGGCTTGTTGAGGAAAGGTAGTTCACACTTTGATCTGTAAATAGAGGAGTTTGGCTTTAAGTAATTGGTGTTTAACAGAATTTGCATAATTTGGAGTGCAAGGGTGTTTCCGTAGAAACTGGCTTTCTGCTGTCGCCTCTTACTGGACCCAGAAGCTCCTCAACAGTGACTAACAAACACGACAGTACTGGTACATTAAAGTCAACTGTATTTTGCTCTTTGTTGCAGTTCACCCTTTGTTCTCAAGCTAAATTAGGTTTCATCTGAACTAATGTGCATGTTGACTGATCAAACAAAGTAAGTTCTGATGCACAGATAAGCTAAACTTTCATACTCAAATGCCTACAACTACAAACATCTCTGACCAGCATCCGACTTTTGGGACATGTGGAAGATGTCTGAAGTAAAAGTTGTTTTGCTGAACTGGCCCACTAGATAAAGCACATGCAGATGTCAGCATTTTGATTAACATTACAAATGATGTTACCTCCGACATTTACTGCATATTACGGTCTCTGGAAAAGCTGCATTGAACCGGTGGACATACTTTGTACTGCAGGAGTATTAGTGCTGGAGAACAGGTATAGGGAAGACGCCACAGGACACCGTTTTAATTACTGCTATTCCCAAGGTGTAGGACCTGTTTATGTTGGTTGTGAAATTAAACACACCCTCAGTACCTCAACAAGACTCCACTGAATAGTGATTCAGAATATGAGCAGAAAAGAGCCCTCCAGTTGAAGGGCAGAAGAATCCCACAAGGAGTTCGGAGACAAAGGCAAAGGCAGGATGACAGTTGGGTGGAACTGGTTGAACACGACTCTTATTTGGGCTTGGATTCATATTAAAAATAATCAATTGAACACCCATTGTTCTTAGATGTGGGAGAATGGGGTTTATGTATTAATGTCTGTGGCTTTGCCAACAAAATGAAGAGATTTTTGCCAAAGAAGGATGTTTGAAATTTAATTTCCTTATAGTTTAATTGTTTTAGAAGAATTTTAAACACTTTTTTTTCCAATTTAGGATAACTATACTCATTTTTAAAATTAGTTGGTGCTTTTTGGTATGTAGTTTAGACAAACACAATTCTAAAGAAGTATGAAGGGAAAAATGAAAAAGGTGTCATGGACTAATTACTGCTTACATAATTAATATGTTCATCTAATAAAATGCTATTTGGTGTAATTTCACTGTTCATTGCTTATTAGCTAATTTTGTTATTCACTTCCTTTTATCTGATGCCGTTTGCCTGCGTTTGGTAATATGAGGTCATGATTTTAGCAACTGTTCCTCGTGATGTGAAGTTACTGTGTTGTGTTTTTATGACTGTGTTTAGAATGAATGCTCCAGTCTGAACTATTAGTTATAATCATACAGTATTGGTCAGACGTCTCATCTACAGAAAGCCACTCTGCATTTGATTTGTTCACCTAGGCTGCTGCATTTAGCTTATTTGAAATGGTAATTTTTTATGTATTACTTCCGTTATTGTGTCATCAATAATGTCGCACTAAATTAGAGCGGACATTGGTTGAAGAGATAAGCGGTTACCTTACATCACAGGGACATAAATACAACATAAACAGTAGGTGACACAGATCTTTCTTTTACAGACTGCCTTGAGCAGAAGTATTAAAATTACTCGGCAGACAGTGGGTCCGGTCCGTACATTTGTTGGTAAGCGCAACCATAGCATCTGTCCTTGAGCACTGAAGGTACTACGGGAAAGAGATTTATGCTCAGAAAACAAACCAAGGACATCACAAATCTCCATCCTTACATGTTCATAACAGATCAAACTACACCTCATTCCTTCTCCAGACTGCTTTTTTAGATCTTGTAGAAAATGCAGAATTAAAATTGCCAGATTACAACCAACATCTATGCTGTAGCTAAGAATAGCTCTCAGTGTCAGAGTACATAAGCAATGTGGAACAGAGTACTGTAATTACAATATTAAAGAAAAGAAAAAAAACAGAAGTTCAACTAAAAGTTAAACCTTAAGCCTGAACCTAAAACATCACCAGCAAATGGGTAAGATGTACATTTAATATGTGAATGAAACTGGACTGACAATTTGTGCAATGAACACAATACATACATGAATAATATGTTCTTAAACAAATTCAGGTCAATGGTTTTCTTTTTTTGGACATATGTAATACCATGACATCCCTAGTTTGATCTTCGACAAAGGGCATGTTGAAAATGGTATTAGATTTGTTGCAGTTCATGCTTGATGCATAGCCATTATTTTATTAACACTATAATAAAAACCCCGCGTCTCTTTCCTACCACCTGGGGGCAGTAGAGTATAGTAGTCTCTCTCTCCACCACCAACCATCAAGGTTTTGAGTGGGATGCAGACAGAGCGGGACGCAAGACCCTGAGCTAAATAGTTAAATAAATCTACACTTTCCGGAATGATTCATGCCGCATGAATCACTATGATGATGATTCAAATGAATACGTTGACAATCCTGTGGCGACACATTTCATTTTTTTACTGATTTAATAGGCTCCAAATTATACGATTCCCTGGTAAGAGCAACATGGAGCATTTTAATGAGTCTGGGGATCTATGTGAATATAGCGGATGGTTTCTTTGAGGGGGGCGCGAAGGCGAGTCAGACCAGCACGCCGTGTTCACTCGGGTCTTCATGTCTGAATATCAGACGAGGACGAACAACACGAGCACTTCACACTCCAAACACGGCACAAGCGACCCGGTTCCGTTCACGTCCACGATAAAAAAGACCAACGAGGTATAAACGGGGTGAACGGACGGAGGTGAGGCGGTCTGTGTATAACGACCTCTATACCGACCGGACTCCTTACCGTCAGCGGGGGATGAGGCCGTCCGCTTTAGAGAGGATCTGGCAACCCGAACCCCCCCCCCCCCCCCAGACGCGGGCAGGTGGGCTGCGATTCTCTTTCACTAAATTGCTTTGACGTTATTAGGGAAAGGAGGGGCAAAAGAAAAAAGGAGGGGGCAAGAAAAATCTAGATAAACTGTGGAGCGTTTTGGAGCAGTGAGGTTGGGGGGAGGTTAATGTAGCAGACAAATGACCCAATAAAAGGGAAATTGAGATGGATAGCGGCCACTACAGCAGCAGATAGAGGCAGGAGAGAGATGAGGGGCCCCCAGGGGCCCAGCCACACCGCCGCAGTGCTGCAGGACAAAACGCCTTATAACGCAGACGCAGGCATCAGTCTGACGGGGAGCAACACAGGAATGTTTCTGGAATACGCAACAACGAATAATGATAATAATAATGACTCATCTTCATGGCATAAAGACATCATTGTTTGAAAAATGTCATTTGGTGTAAACATTTATTGGTTTTCAAACTAAAATAAAAATGACTTGCACCAGTAAACATTGAACAGCCTTTCAGAAGCCACACGTTTTTCTTTGAGAAATAAAAGAAAAATATATTCATATATATATATCGACTCGTATAAATGTGCAAACTGTTTTTTTTTTTCCAGTGACCCAGTAGGTATATAATTTTTAAAAGACTTTGAAAATCAAAGATCTGACATGGTTTTCCATGTATGAGTGAGTCAGTGTGAGAGAACCAGATCGTCCAGACGGAGGACTGTGACAGGGCGGTGGGACACGGAGGAGACAGGGTGAGATTCTGCCTTAAATTAAGTTAAAAATGAGTTGTCGCCACCCCCAACCCCAAAAGAGGGGGAGAAAGGGAGAGAAAAAAGACTTTCTTGCTCTCACCTGTGTCCCATTATTCAGAGAGGAAGGGGGAACGGATTGAATTATTTAGCTACTATATAAATTATTTACAAAACCAAATGTATGGGTCCTTATTTTACAGGAGACACGGAGGCGGCTTCTTGTTTCTTTGTCAGAGAAAGCTGAAGTCGACCTCGGGTTGAAGGCACATGAGACCCACTGTGTAGCGAGGAGGCCACCCCGTGATTTCACCACACGGAGGGGCGAATGGCTGTTATGGAAGGGTAACTGCACCAAGGAGGCCGGGGGGGGGGGGGGGCAAATGAACACAAGAGCTCTGGTCAAGGAAAGGCGCTCTGGACTGGTTTTAGACATGACATTTTATAACAATAAAAAAACTGAAAACCAAAAAAAAAAAAGGATAATTAAAAAAGGGGGGAACGCAACAGGAAACACGGGCTACCCTTTGATATGTGTCAATTATCCAAAGACAGCATGTGTGTAACAGATCTGAAACCTAATGGGGATTTGTCTCTAATGACTTCTTCAATTTCATCCTTATGCGTTTGTGTTTGCCACCTGCCCCTCAACACACAGGACATAAAGAGAAACTTTCACCCCTGCGAGTGTCTGTAACGAGTGTGGGGGACTGAACAAGTGTCCATTTTTTGTGAGGGCAACTCAGAACCAGGAGTGATCAAAAAGGGGGGGGGGGGGGGGGGGTCGCGCTGGTGCTGAAGAGTGCACGTTGTGGGCGGGGGCACATTGTGGGCGGGGCAGTTAAACTGAATCATCTCATTGGGAGTTGGCCCTCTCCAGGCTGGGCCTCTTGCTGGGGGCGAGTGTGAAGGTGCCTGGGGGCCCGGCGCGTCGAGCTATGGCCCCTTGTGTTGCCTGTCTCGTCGGGAAGGTGGCCAGGACGGTGTAGGAAGAAACCGGCTCAAACGTGCGCAGACCGTCACCATGGTCACTGTCACCATGGTGATCCGGGAGCCAGGTGATCACGGCGCCCGCCCTGCCTAGCTCGCCGAGCAGGTAGTCGGCCTGCGGCCGGCTGACTCCCCCGGGCAGGTCCGTCACCTCTAGCACACGCCCACTCACTGGACCAGACAGGAAGAGGGGAGAGAGGAAGACAGCAATCAGCAGAACTACACGACATCCGTCCGATTCTCCACAAAACAGCTCAGACGGCCATCACACACACCATCTGGTCTAAAATCCTTCCCAAAGAAAGTAGATTTAATCATAAAAAAGAAGTGTATTACATAAAGTTACATGTAAATATACCCCCCCCCCCCCCCCCCGATACAACTTGGTTGCAAGGACGTTGTTAAGACAGGACGTCTTTTAGCAAGACAATGTCCCCGTTTCGTCCTGCTGGGGAGCACTGTGATGCCCCCCCACACCTTTACCTGCTCCACCTACACTGAGATCTGTAGACAGCGCTTTTCTGGGCGGCTTCCTGCCTCGGGGGGCGTGCCGGATTCCCATAGTGCCCTGGGCAACAGAACAGACGAGAGAGGGTTAGGGGTATAAAAACCCAGACTCTCCATCCTTGGGACTCTGTGCCACAAATGTCAGCTGTAATGACATGACTGCATTTTAAAGCAGCTTCATTATGTGAAGCGTTACTGCCTTTACAACAGTGTACTAGCGTGGAGAGGATGTGCTAGGATGATCTACAGGAGACGCTGGGAGGAGCCGTCATTTAGGTTTAGGTTGTGTGTGTTTCAGCGTGTGTTGAGGGAGACTCACCTGGTGATTAGGGAGCGTGGGAGGTGGGTGGAGTAAAGGCGCACGGATCTGGGGGTTGTAGCGGAGCGACTGTCCCAGGAGGGGGTAACGAGCATCGCCTGGTGAAGACAGAAGAGGCTCAGCATGTCAGCAATCACAACGTCACTGCCTCAGAAGCAGCGGTGGCAAAACTGACTTCTGAGAGACAGTGAGTGAGTCAATATCTGATCAAGTAAAAAATAAACACCAACACATTTTTATAACTTTTTTTTCTTTAACTCCACTTCTTGGCAAGTCGGACTCACCTTGCCCTGGGACAAAGGGTCTGGAGAACTGGGGCATGATGGGAACGGAGGGCATGCCGGGGCGAACGTTCTTCCCGCTGGTCAGGTGGGGGGGCGTGGGGGACTGTGCAGGGGAGCCTCCCGGGCTTCCCAGCTGGGGACTGTTCTGTTGGGGCACCACACACAACTGACCACTTAAAAACCTTACAGGAAAAAGCGCTCAAACTCCCACACTCTTCCCAAGAGTACACAGACAGGAACACAGTTCTGGGGCCCGCTACAACCTTCCTGAGGGTCTTAACCATTTACAAAAAACAAACAAACAAACAAACAAAAATACCCTGGAACATTTTTAAAGTACATTTCCGAAAATGGACATGAAGTCACAGGCTGGTAAGCTGGGAGCTTGTGTGTGTGTGTGTGTGTGTGTGTGTGTGTGTACACGCAGGAGAGCCATGCATGCGGAGTCTGTGAGTGTGTTTGGGGAAATGAGGAAATGTAGTTGCAAGTTTTGGGAGCTGGAGGAGTGTGGGGAGGTGTACCTGCAAAAGGTCTGGAGGTGTGTATTTGGAGTGGGAGGCGGAGGTGTGTATGTGAGGGTGGAAAGTGAAGGTGGAGGTGTGAGGGTGGTACCTGAGAAGTGTCCAGACTGCAAAGCTCGGCTGATTTCTGGCTGCGCTGGTGGTCCAGACTGTGGAACTTGTTGTGTTTCCACTGTGGGGGCGAGTGTGGACGGGGATGATGAGCAGGAGGTAATGTGAGCTGCATCATCACCATGCCACCACCAGGGGGCGCAGGAGGAACTCCTACACACACACACACACACACACACACACACACACACACCCACCAATAAGACACCCCATTCAGAAAGAAAGACAGAGGGAGCTTTGCCTTGTATGTCAAAAAGGCACCGAGAGGCTAGTATGCAATATTCAAGGTTGAAGAATGAGACCGTTGCTGTGTGAACACCTATTAATACACCTCATTATTATATATAGCACACAGTCCTCTTGGTCCTCCATTACATAAAATGGAACACCATTAGTCCATCACGGGGGATTCTGAGTGTGTAATGAGGACAAGCAAGACCAAAATCTACAGAGTTGTTTTCTCCTTATTTTATTTCCAAGAAATTACCACTTGTACTACCCACTCTGGAAACTCTCCCACTTGACAGGATGGTTAACAGATGACCACCGTGGCTGTGTTGCTACACGGTGTCCCGGGAGCAGCGCACAGATGCCAACACCTCTGATCTGGAGACGGGGTTCAGGAGAAGCCCAACACGCCTGGTTCTGGGTAACAGCTGTGCACGAGGTCCTCCATACAACACTTAAAAAGTCGGAGGGGTTTTTTTTTGCCCCCAGAGCCTAGACTGACCTCATTTAAGAGACGTCCGAAGGCTTGTCTCTCTGGGAAATGACTCTTTTTGCAAATGGCTCAAAGCAGCCTATTTAATATCCTCTTGTGGATGAGATCAAGACAAGGTTGAACGTGAATGGCTCGTGTTTGCTATAGATACAGGTTTTATTAAGACTCGTTCATTTTGCTTATATGAAAATGGCTGGCGTGTGCTTTCTGCTATATGAAATAACTGCCGTCTAATTTCAGTGTTAGTGTTAAGTGCTTCAGCCTCATTCTGACAGAGAATTGATAGTCACTAACCTGATAAGGAACGACTTAAGCCACATTATCTAAATTAAATTCTAATGAAATGAAAAATACTTTACAAGAATAAGCAGGAGGTACAGCAAAAAAAGGAAAAGTACCTAGACAATCAGAGAGTAAACTATCTCCAGGTCTCGCTCTCTCTTCAAAAGGACCCGTATTTGATCAAGACGCACTGAAAAGGGGATGCTCAAATATTTAGGAATTACCACAGCACAGGTTTAAAGGGCTTGTACCCTCCCTCCTGGTAACTGCCCCATGAAATGACACCATTTCACCCACTGACTGCTAAGAGGGGTAGTAAGAATGCAATTTGAGCATCGGAGAGGCAGGTTTGCTCCCCTCATCTCCTCCTTTAATTAGTTATTAAGGACGGGAGGAGAGGGCGATGGAGAGACGGTGGTGAACGATCACAGGAGCTCGTGGCGAGAAGCTTCCGCGTTAATGGCACATAAAGCAGCACATTAGAACCAGAGGCTCCATGAAGGCCGTGCTCCTCTTGGCTTTTTTTAAAACATGGCCATAACCGGGAAGAAAGCAGCTAAGGAATGACTTTTTAATTACCACCCCATATCTGTTCAATAATTGGATCGTTAGGGCTGGAGAATGTAATTTCAATTAGCACCTTTAAGCTTGACGAGGAATTGAAATCGGGGCGGGGAGGGAGTGGGGGGGGGGGGACTAAGACGCCCCCCCCCCCCGCAAGCCCCCCCGCGCCGTCCCGCTCTTTTGTCGCGGCTCAATGACACGGCGCAGACGGAGCCACGCCCCCCTGCTGGTGCGGACGGACGCGCAGGGACACCGTCCTTTGTCCACGCCCCCTTTCAGGAAGCCCCCCCCCCCCCCCCCACCCCCCCCCACCCCGTGCGCTTGGCCGGGCGGAACGAGGGGCCGGAGGGAGAGGAGGGGAGAGCAATAACAGGGGGAGTGAAGAGGATATGGAGGTGAAAGGGTGGAGGTGCAGGACACTCCCCCATTCACACATTCAGGCTCTCGCTGCTGCACATTACGTTTGCGGCGTTTGGGATCAGAGTGTAATAAAAGGTGGTGGGCACCAGGGACGACCTCAGACTGGAGCGCAGCAGGACTGTTAATGTGAAACTCTGTTCTTCTGGATTTCTGCTAGTTCAGCACTTGTACCATCAAAAGCAGGAGAAGCAGAACGTCAGGTTGACATTCTGAACACAAAGAAACGACACGCAGGGAGAGCCGACCAATGGTTCAGTCATTTATCACTTTCTTTTATGAGTTATTTTCATGGGAAGTCACTGACTATGTATTATTAACTGATATGGCCACTTAACAGCAGAAGCCCTTACAGATGGTGGAAGTGCTAAAGTCTCATTTAAAATGTAGATTTGGAGCATTTAAATATTCAGCAGTTACAGTTTGCACAAACGTTGGTGAGGACGACTGAGCGGGGCACGTGGGGCGCGTGGGGTCTGGTCCAGGACTATCTGGGTTCAAGTACCTGAGCACTGCTGGACGGGGATCTGCTGCGTGCTGCAGGGGGAGGAGGTGCGAGGGAAGGACATCTGCTCCGTGCCTGGAGGAGGCAAGAACCCCACAGAGGAACTGTGGAGACACACACACACACACAATGCAAAAATACATTTGAAAAATCACAAAATATCAGCATCTGACATACTCTAGCACAAATTCAGCTGATAGGCTGGAAACTGGAAGCAAATGACTAATATAGGGCACTAAGTACACATGGGAATAATGCAAGACAGCACAATGGCACTGGTTTAAATATCCCCCTGCAAACCGGTGGGGATACGCCCCCCCCACCAAAAAAAAAAAAAAAAAAACCCACTGCCAATTTAATTTTCATGGCGGTAAAATAAGATGTGGCACCGTAGGCATTTATCATCTTTCGCTGCGACCAATTTTCCAAGACGCGATTCCTGGTCGCCCTCCCCTTCATGGCTCGTACGCGCTGGTCTAACGAGGACGTAAGCAGCACAGAGGGTGAGGGGCCCCAAGAAAACAGGGCGGAGTGTGAGGGGCCCCAGTAAAACAGGGCGGAGTGTGAGGGGCCCCAGTAAAACAGGGCAGAGTGTGAGGGGCCCCAAGAAAACAGGGCAGAGGGTGAGGGGCCCCAAGAAAACAGGGCAGAGGGTGAGGGGCCCCAAGAAAACAGGGCAGAGGGTGAGGGGCCCCAAGAAAACAGGGCGGAGTGTGAGGGGCCCCAAGAAAACAGGGCGGAGGGTGAGGGGCCCCAAGAAAACAGGGCAGAGTGTGAGGGGCCCCAAGAAAACAGGGCAGAGTGTGAGGGGCCCCAAGAAAACAGGGCAGAGTGTGAGGGGCCCCAAGAAAACAGGGCAGAGTGTGAGGGGCCCCAAGAAAACAGGGCAGAGTGTGAGGGGCCCCAAGAAAACAGGGCAGAGTGTGAGGGGCCCCAAGAAAACAGGGCAGAGTGTGAGGGGCCCGAAGAAAACAGGGCAGAGGGTGAGGGGCCCCAAGAAAACAGGGCAGAGTGTGAGGGGCCCCAAGAAAACAGGGCAGAGTGTGAGGGGCCCCAAGAAAACAGGGCAGAGGGTGAGGGGCCCCAAGAAAACAGGGCAGAGGGTGAGGGGCCCCAAGAAAACAGGGCAGAGGGTGAGGGGCCCCAAGAAAACAGGGCGGAGTGTGAGGGGCCCCAAGAAAAGAGGGCAGAGGGTGAGGGGCCCCAAGAAAACATTGCGGCTGCTGCTGGGAGCCCTGAAGATTATGACACATCCACGGGCTCCATGACGGGTGCAGAGTTGGGGAAGGGCGGGGGGGGGGCTGTGTGTGATATGGGGGGGGGAGCATTTTCCTCACGGGACCAGCTGGGTAATATATTCACTGGCTGGGTATCTGGCCACATAAATCATGGCAGGTATGGCCTACTAAAGTCACGGTGAAGAACGTGACCCCCTCTCGCTCACGTGGGGCTACAGCAGTGTTTCTCCTGACCTCTCCAACACAAAGACAACCTCGTGCACCATCTCTGCTACTTCTCTCCCTCAAAGCGGGACACGTGGAGACGTACCTCATGGCGCTCTGCTGGCCGGGTGGGAGCACGCTGTAGTAGACCTGGATGCTGGACGCTGGCAGGGCTCCGTGGTTGGACTGGTTAGGAATAATAACTGGCTGCTGATATGTCTGCTGGGACACGCCCTGGGATCCAGGAGGCATGGATACCTGTCAACACACACAGCAGCGTTGGTATATAAAAAATAAAAACAACACCAACTCAACCAGGATTAAATATGAGCTGTGGGGTGCTAGCAACACTCACCTGATAAGAGGGCACTGAGGGATACTGGACCATCATGCCTTGCATTTGATTTCCTATATTGCTATGTTGGCCACTGACCAGTGTTGGACTCTGGGGCTGCTGGCTCATGTTCTGGTAGCTCTGGGCTTGATTTGGCATCACAGTTTGGTAACCTAAAGAAACACAAGGAATGAGATGAAGAGATCATGAGATTCAGCAGGTATGGGCTTTGTTCTGCACCCAGAGATGCTCTCTGAACTTCCTGCCAGTGTCGTATGTTCTCACGTTACGCGGCGTAGGGGAAGTGAGCGAGTGTGAGGTAGCGAACTCCTCCTCACACCGCTAGCACTGGGAGTTTGAAAAAAAAAAAAAAACTCAGATTCAAAGAAGAACGTGCTACAAAAATCAACTCAAGTTGGGACAAATTCAGAAGGTACCTGGCAACCCGTAGTTGCTACTCAAGAATGTGAAATCAGACAGACAACATGGTGCAAACATGGCAGTACACAAACATATCTGTATAAAAACCTCATTAAACTCAGATGTGTAATAAGAGATTAAATGGGCAAACTCAAGACCGGTACTTTGCAAAAACAACCAGTCTCAGCTTGGACACTCTATAAATTATATCCCAGTCATTTTGTGCAAGAAAGAAAATACAACAAATACCTCCACTGTGGTGCATGAAAGTGTGTGGAGCTCATTGTACAACCAGTCACAGCAATATTACACGCACACGCCCCAATCAATGATTTGGTCCAGGACGTCAATTTTACCAAAAACACCCAATTATACTCTCGTTAGCAAAATTGCTGACGATCACCTGTGGTGGCACCTGAGATTTTTCCCCAATTAAACTGCTTTTCCATCACCTCCGAGTAAGTGTACAGAGTGTGTTTATTAAAGCGACATTCCTTTCAGCACCGTCCCGCGTTACATCTAGACGAGGGGGTGGGTGGGGGGCAGAGGGGCGGGGGGCTGCAGAAAAAGAGACGGCACTCGTTTGCAGAAACAGCCCAGCCGGGGTGCCGCGTGCTCAGAGAGAAGGCAGCAGCCATGATAAAAGCAGCTGACGCAGTTTTGTTCCAACACCCATTATGGGGCAGAATAATTTGCATCGGTCTCAAGGTTATCTGCATGGGGGGAGGTGAGAGGGGGGGGGGGGGGGTGAGGGGGGGGTTGTCTCATAACCTGCAGACACTATTGAAAAACTCTCGCCAGAGGAGGTGCACAGCGTGGAGACTCTGTGGGAGGCCCATAAGGGAGCAGGAGAAAGTCAGGGTTGTGGAGGGTGGGCAATTTTCAATTTTTCCTGGCTTTTGGCCAAAGCGACAGCAATCAATTTAGCCCAGATGAGAAAAGAAGTGGGACAAAAGGAATGGATGGATGGACGGCCCCCGGCGAGGGGGCGAAGAGGAGCGGCTATTTTTGGTTCAATTCTCTCACCTCCACTTAGGGAGCCAGTATGAAAGGAATATAATATTAAACACTTTCTGTTCAGGCTGAGTGAGCAAGCAGGAGACAGCACAGACGTGGGAGGGGGCGGGTGTTCACTCTGCCACCCTGAACCTAGCGCGGTTTCAAAGACATCTTTGGGCCTGCTACTCACAAGGTTGCCAGCCTTAAGGGGAGGGGGGGGGGGGGGGGGGGGGGGGGGGGAAGAGAACCCTGTCAGAAGCCTGTGCAAGATTTTTTATTGTGTGTGTGTGTGTGTGTGTGTGTGTGTGTGTGGGGCGGGTAGGAGAAAACCTACATGGTGCCATTCTCCTTTCCAGGGTAGTTGTTTTGCTTCCTTCACAGACTCTCTTACCCCCCCCCCCCCCCCCTCACTAACCTCCTCATCCATCAATCCTGATCTGATCCAAGTTTCTAACATCAAGGAAACAAATGATGTTGCCATGTCCTTCAGCGTGGCTTTGTAAAAACCTTTCCCTTTTCCGCACACAATTACGAAAAACACAATGTCAACAGATCATTTTAAATATCGCCTCCTACTACGTAGAAATTTGAAGAAAGCTGTCAGTTTCACAAAGATGCACACCACCACAGAAATCCTGATGGATGATTTTTCTAACGTCACATTGTTCGGTTGTCAGACGGGCGTTCTGCAGCAGGGTCCTTTTTTTAAGATGAGCTCGAACGGGGGGGATGTGTGTGCCTCTGAAATCCAAGGTGGCCCGTTTGCTTCTCGGCCGTGGCGGTCCGGCCGGGAGGAGGAGTGAGGGGCTGAAAAAGAGACCGGTTCACTGTGAGAATCGTAGGGCCTCTCAGACAGTGTCCCGGCCCCGCGTTCAGCCACTCTGGGTCCGAGCACATGGACGCCGTAGACTCCCAACGAGACATATGCCGGGCTGCAGGCTCACTACACAGGCATCTTGCAGTATTCTGTTGCCCCTCCCCTGGACCCGTGTTGGCTGTGATTTTCCACACTTTCCAGACAATACATTTTACACCTATTCTTTAGCTCACAGTTTTGACCGAGCCCTAAAATGGCTTTGCACCTTCCCAACAAAGACTAAATTCAGCCAAGCAGGTGCTTAAAACATCGAGTATCTCAAAGTTATTAATAGATTTGTACTGAAATAATTAAAAAATTCAAGAAACAAAGCACTTTTGACCCCTTTTTAAACAGAGCTTTTACAATTCAATTGAACAAAATGCGTCACAGCTCACAGGGCAGCAAATAAGCGGGCAGTGAACCAGTCAGGGAGGAAACGACGCTAACTGTGGAAATGCCTATTGTATCTGTATCTGAGTGCAATACAAAGCAGGAACCCAGAGCGCCAAAATGATCGGCGGTGTAATTAGCTTCCGGCTTCATTCTACCGCCCCTGGGGTGTCTCCTCATTTTCACAGTCAGAGTTTCAGTGAACACGAAAAACAGCAAATGACCAAAACAGACGGAGAAAAGAGTCATGAATCAAGAGTAAATAAATAATAAAAATATAATAACAATAATGAGAAAACGGAGATGAACAGGAACAGTGTAAATGGAGTCTATAAAGAATGAGACTCAAAGTAAGAAAGAGAACCGTGTCCCCACAAATTTCAATTCACCTCCAAGGGACAAAGGAGCATTTATATCAATGTGCATGAACCAGAGGAAAACGAGTGATGTCTTGATTAAATAAATTACAGCTCAGTAACTTCACATGTGTTAAATCACACATGTTTGGGGGAGGAAAATAAATAAATAAATAAATAAATAAATAAATAAAAAACCAGCTTCGTTTGAGAGAGTGGTTGGGGTTGCCAGGTGTTCTGCGGGGCTCCTGGCTGTTGGGAGAGGAGGTGAGAGGTTGCCAGGTGTTCGGGGGCGTACCTGGCTGTTGGGAGGTCGGGGGCGGGGCGAGGGGCTGGTTCTGAGCGCTAGCATACTGCATGGTGCCAAGCGCCCGATACTGCTGGCTGGACAGAGAATATTGGCCCGGCGCACAGTAGCACGTTGGCATCTGCAAAAGACAAACGAGAATCAAATTACAGAGGCACTCGCAAGCCATCTGATACAGGTGCGGCGGTCGATACGCAACACCTGATGAAAATAGCAACTGTCAGATAATAGACGTTACGAATCAATACATCTTATAATCTATACTTTCTACTCTGATACAGCGAGCTTCATCACAAATGTGTCGGATAATATATGAGAATGATTTGGCCATCACAATAACATAAAAAATATAATAACTTCACACTAGACTAAGAAGCACCTGCATCAGACGTCTCTCGCGTGACCAGAGGTGGGCAGTGTATCCAAAAAGTGTCAAGTGTCTCAAATAAAAGCAGTTATTACTTAAGTGAAAACTAATTTTACTCCCACTTAAGTATTATTATAGTTACTTAAGTATTATTATAGTTACTTAAGTATTATTATAGTTACTTAAGTATAATACTCGAATAAAAGTAGTTATTATAAACATAGAAATACTTAGGTAGGACTACAAGATAAATTCAAAAAATAAATTCTTACTTAATATTAAATAATTACATGAATGTAAGAAAATAATAAGATTACTCATGCAGTTATTTAATTGGATCTTATTTAATAAAACAGCAAAACGTTCATTATCATTAGCAATCGGTAGCAATGTTGCTAGTACCTATTTAGCTGATCTGTAGGTGCTAAAAATGTATAAAAATAGCTGGATACTGCACACTGATATAGCAGCTGAATTTGTTACTTTTTCTGTTGCTTGTAGCTAGCTAGCCACTGTTTCTGTCAGAATATCCTTGACGTCTTTGGATTGCAATACTATTTTCTGATTTTGATTTTGACGTGGTGATAATTCTCCTGTACCTCTACCTGACGCGACGTGGCGATAATTCTCCTGTACCTCTACCTGACGTGGTGATAATTCTGTACCTCTACCTGACGCGACGTGGCGATAATTCTCCTGTACCTCTACCTGACGTGGCGATAATTCTCCTGTACCTCTACCTGACGTGGTGATAATTCTCCTGTTCCTCTACCTGACGCGACGTGGCGATAATTCTCCTGTACCTCTACCTGACGTGGCGATAATTCTCCTGTACCTCTACCTGACGTGGCGATAATTCTCCTGTACCTCTACCTGACGTGGCGATAATTCTCCTGTACCTCTACCTGACGTGGCTGATAATTCTCCTGTACCTCTACCTGACGTGGCTGATAATTCTCCTGTACCTCTACCTGACGTGGCTGATAATTCTCCTGTACCTCTACCTGACGTGGCTGATAATTCTCCTGTACCTCTACCTGACGTGGCTGATAATTCTCCTGTACCTCTACCTGACGTGGCGATAATTCTCCTGTACCTCTACCTGACGTGGCGATAATTCTCCTGTACCTCTACCTGACGTGGCGATAATTCTCCTGTACCTCTACCTGACGTGGCGATAATTCTCCTGTACCTCTACCTGACGTGGCGATAATTCTCCTGTACCTCTACCTGACGTGGCGATAATTCTCCTGTACCTCTACCTGACGTGGCGATAATTCTCCTGTACCTCTACCTGACGTGGCGATAATTCTCCTGTACCTCTACCTGACGTGGCGATAATTCTCCTGTACCTCTACCTGACGTGGCGATAATTCTCCTGTACCTCTACCTGACGTGGTGATAATTCTCCTGTACCTCTACCTGACGTGGCGATAATTCTCCTGTACCTCTACCTGACGTGGCGATAATTCTCCTGTACCTCTACCTGACGTGGCGATAATTCTCCTGTACCTCTACCTGACGTGGCGATAATTCTCCTGTACCTCTACCTGACGTGGTGATAATTCTCCTGTACCTCTACCTGACGTGGCGATAATTCTCCTGTACCGCTACCTGACGTGGCGATAATTCTCCTGTACCTCTACCTGACGTGGCGATAATTCTCCTGTACCTCTACCTGACGTGGCGATAATTCTCCTGTACCTCTACCTGACGTGGTGATAATTCTCCTGTACCTCTACCTGACGTGGCGATAATTCTCCTGTACCTCTACCTGACGTGATGTGGTGATGTTCTCATCTAACCGTACCTGCTGTACTGGCTGCTGCAGGTAGCTCTGCGGCTGCATAACTGGCTGGCTGACGGGGGGCGGGGCCAGGCCCCGGGGCAGAGTAGGCGGAGCCAGGCACACTCTGGCTGGGGGAGGGCACCATGTAGCCAGGCTGTTGTGGGGGTGGTGGTGGAGGGGGAGCCTGGAGCACCACAGGAGAGGGGTACATGGCAGTGTGGGCGTCACGGCCCTCCCCAGACGGCTGTCGTGCCAGGGTCAAGTGGCTGAACTGGGCTCCCAGGCCATCTTGCTGGGGGGGGGGTCACAAACAACGGGGACATGAGCGTGTACATGGTGCCCTTTGCAAAACATAAAAAAATCAGGATAACTGAAGCAAGCATTACCATTCAATGACACGGTAAATGATTGGATTATTACAAATCTTTTGCCCAGTCATGGGTTGTGTTACTGGCTTTGCACAAGCAAAAGAATTCTGCAGGTGCTAATGAGTTTGGTAAATCAAGCCTTGGGAGTTTAATTACCAATCCATATCAATTTGTTTTATTCCCCCCCCCCCTCCCCCCTCCCATAAGTACACAGGGACTCACTGCATTTCTATTCATAGAATATTAACTTCAACATCTGGTCCTAGATTAATTATTCAAAGCAGTCTTCCTCTTTTTAATTAGTCATTAAGAGATGTTTACTGCTAGAGGGAGGTCAAAAGAAGAGGTTGGCAGAACACACGATGTGTGTTTACAAGAGAAAGATAGAGAAATAAGGCACACTGACAACTGTAGCACGCAATGCTACGAGTCTTCAGATCAACAGCGCACACACACCTGCAGGCTGCATGCTGACGGCTAATGTTCATACAAGGCATTCCAAACAGTGCCGCGGACTGCAGACTAAAAACTTTTGGAGATCATATTAATCTAATGTGGGCACAAGACCAATGAGCACCATTAAGACAGGCAATGTGCTGCCATCTATTCTGCAGAGCTTTTCTATTTTTTATTAAGCAGACCAATCCATCACAGAACCTGCTTTAAATGACCACATAATATTCAAATTTGGACCAGAGGAATTCATCAACCAGCAAGAAACGCCTTGCTGTACAGATCTAATTATTTTCTCTTTTTTTTCTTTCGTCTCCCCCCCCCCCATATACTAGTTAACATACGCTTTCTGATTTTAAGACATTACTGAACATTATTATACTATTGCTCTCTGATCTAATGTTATATCATGCAAGCCAATATTTCTGCATATCAGTAACACAAACCTTTAAAATAAATAAATAAAAATACCGACTGACATCAAAACATTTTGATTAAAGAAAGAATAAAATCATGCAAAATTATGCAGAATTTATTCACACACGTGTATATATTATATATATATATTTTTTTTTTACACACACACACACACAGTGTGTAATATACACTGTGTGTGTGTGTGAGAGAGAGAGAGAGAGAGAGAGAGAGAGAGAGAGAGAGAGAGAGAGAGAGAGCGAGAGAGAGAGAGAGCGAGAGAGAGAGAGACACAGAAAGGTGACACTGGGTACACTGATACACTGATGTACTAAATGACAACACAGAGATGGAGACAACACAGAGGACGGTCAGCGGCACAGACACTCGGAGGAGAAGAGGAAGAGTGAGAGGAAGAGTGAGAGGAAGAGTGAGAGGTACCACAGTGTACTGTTGTGTAGGAGAGACGGGGAGGAACTGGGGTAGATAAGAGACGGTCGGATACTGCGCTGGCGGAGACGGCTGCATGGGCCAGAGGGACTGAGGAAGCAACAGATGAGGAGAGAAGGGGCGGAGACAGGGGAAAGGGGGCGGGGACATGGGAGAAGGGGGCAGGGCCAGAGGAGAGGGGAAAGGGGTTTTAGTCAACAATGAAGATGACGAAAGGCTATAAAGGTGCATTAACACAGGCGTTCAGATCTTTCAGTGCATGGTTTCACCATGGAAGTGTATTAGTCTAGCAGCACAGCAGGAAAAGAAAACAGAAAATTAACACTGTGTGATGAAGTAAATTCAGCCAATCAGGTGACTCGACGCGAAGTTTAATATAAACATACAGCGAGAGGTAACAGGGACAGTTAAACCATATGGACATGCTAACTTGGCTTCCCTGGACATTGGGACACATTTAATTTTGGACCTTAATGTGACTTCATTCAGGAGATTGCACTAATAGGCTAGTACATCAGGGCATTGATTGAAAAACAGAAGCTGTGAGCCTATTGTTGGACTTGGATCGCTGTTCTATAAAGGGTCAAATTAATTCTGCATCTTAGCATTTCATTAAGTCTCCAGCCCTCATCATCCCATATCCCAGGGTCGTCATGGAATCACTCGAGCGATATAGCCAGCATCTAACAGATTGTAATTTCTCTCCGAATTGGCCTGTGTGAACTGCAATGACTCCCATTTGGAAAGTGAACTGCACCCTGGTCTTTACCCTGAGCATATATTTGCCTGAAAATCATTGAGTTACACACTTGCCCACTCCTAACCCCCCCTCGCTAGCATGGCTACAGGTCTAATCTTTCCTTAATAGCAGGCGAAATACCTGGGCCAAGCAATTAATGACCCATCAGCCTTAATAACCAGGCCACAAGGCACCATCAGCAGATTCACCACCATCTATCATATTTAATTGACTTCACAAAAACATGGCTAGACAGGCAATTAATTACATTTAAAGGACAGTAAAGTGTTTATTTGAAAAATAACAGAATATTACTCATGAATTTAGAGCATTGACCTTCAATATTTAGCAATAAGGGAAAATTATCTTGAGAGGAAAAAAAGGTGTCCGTGCAGCACACGTCAACGTGATATTTTTGGCAGGGGGACAGAACCGCTGATGAAAATGTCTATACATCCTGTACACATAATGCTGCATAGAGTAATGCTGAAGTCATGGCGTTCATGCACATACCTGAGGGACGACGTGATTGGTGGGCTGGTGCTGGTGGGGACCAGTGGGCGGTGGAGGCGGGGGAGGCGGGGGCTGGGGTCTGGAGGCCTGAGGCGCCATGGTGGGGTTGTAGACCACGGCACTGCCGTCTGGGTTCACGAAAGGCTGACCTACAAATGCACATGAGGTACTCGAAAATCGCCCAAGATATGTGGGAGTCTGGACTGAATGGCATTAAGACTAGGACTACATGAATACTCATCAAGTAAGCGGCAAGTCAAATGACCTGACGGAGCAGAAACGAAGCTAAACTACGCTAAAGGTCATGGATGTGCTTTAACCTTTAAAGCCGAGCCAAAAATGACCTTTTCTGACTGGCTTTTAATTCACCCTGCTCTGTGTGACATGAAAAGGGCATTAGGTAACACAGCCAGAAATGTACAGATTTCTGTTACTAACGACTGTGAGCAGGCCAAGAAGTGCATGGAATAAAACCCTCACACCTTTTCCCTCTCCCCATTACCGATACAGAAAGAAAAAATGTGTGAACGGCATGTTCTGGACCTGGTCTGCACACGAGGGGTTAAACCCACTGTGCCGCATGCCGGCACTCCCAAAGTCTGAAGTGGCGCCGTTCTGCTGTTGTGCTCGGAAACAAACGAACGCTAGCATACGGAAAGCACAGATTTCTTATGCAGACGTGCTCCAGTATGGCCGAAATTGATATGCATGTTGAGGCGCTGTTGTTGTGGTTTGTGTTTAAAATATTAGGGGTCTTATGTGTGCAGGTCCCTGGCTCAATAGGGGGCCTGCACCAGCAACTCTGATGACTTGTGAAAGTACAAACGTCGCTCAAAAGAACAAAATATGCATGTTGGAGCGAACCAACGAGAGAACTTTTGCTGAGAAGTATGGATAATTCATATGTTTTGATTTTCTAGGGTTGAAACTGAAGTGTCAAACTGAAATGTTATATACTTTAGTAGTTTAATAGATAAAAAGCTATCATGAATGTCAAAGTAAGAACAGTTCACTGCAACCGTAGCTGCCAGCAGCAAGAACAGTTCCTCAACTCTCAAAAAGGTAACAAGGCACTAAAGCAGGCGTTGTCATTTAATGGTCTCAATGACTAACTTCACATTCCTTGATATTCTTTTTCCCGTTTCTTCTTATATTAAAGAAGAGTTTATTAATTAATACAAAATATAATCCTTAATTTAAACAAATCTGATTTGGCAGATATGATTAGTGTTGGACAGAGAAAAAAATTAACTGGTGGACCTTTCATTTACTATCATACATGGAAATATAAAACATTAAACAAATAAAAATAAATAAAATCTGATACATATTTATGCTTTCACAAGAACAGAATTCTGGTCAGGTCACATATGGACATTGCTGATTCGCAGATCTGTTTTTGCTGTTGAGAAAACACAAAATGGCCTCAAGGCAGGTACAGTTTACATTTAGGTTTGGCTGAGCTTCTTGGTCGTAATGAGCCGCATTAGCCAGTGGCAGGAACATCCCCCCCAGTGGAAGACGCGCTTGTGTGTGTCTTGCTTAAGGGTGCGGTGACAGTAGCCATCAGCTTGTATATAAGCCAGGCACTGTGGGATTATTTTCTCGGGCTGTCTACGCGTGCTTGACTTTCTGCGGATGGACACATTTTGGTGCTGCTAAATTCAAGCCCAGATGGCAGGCTTCTGAGCCCAACGAAACACAATACATAGGGTGCATTTTACTGAATAGCTGGCCTCCTATTCAGAGCAGTTCTTAAATTTGACTGAACACTTGTTAAGTGTGATAAGCAGAGATGAATTCGAGGAAGAGCTTCAACCTCCATCAAGGCATCCAACCACCCTGAAATGAGTCTCCTTGAGTTTTGAAGACCTGCTTTTCAAGAGGGGTTCCTCAGACCTCTACAGGAGGGGGAAAATTCCCATTTGCCCACTGCTTAAAAAAAGGTCAATATGCAATTATACACCTGTCCTTTTCCTTGAAAATATATTAGCAACTGCAAATTTACCATCTTAGCATATTTAAAAATGGGAGTGCAAAAAAGTGTATGTATATATATATATATATATATATATATATATATATATATATATAAAGATATAAAGGTGAATAAGTTTATTTTAGACATCAGTGGCAACAGTGCCTATTTTCCTTTCAGTAACAAACAACAGCTTCACAGTGCGTTTCCCCTGACGCTTTGTGGAGTTGGTTTTGACCAGTGCCAGGTTTATTGATCACAGCAGACAATGGCCCAAGTTTCAATAATCTGGCTGGTGGAGAGAGCGATAGAAATGACATACGAGCTGCATCATTAGACAGAAACCCTGGGCACTTCTACCACGACCAGACACACTGAACCAACTCTGAGTTTAGCGAATAACTGCAGCCAGAGGAACTTCTAATTATTAGTCAGACAGTTGAGTAACTTTGGGACTCTAGACGGTCAAACACTCTAAGGCGTGTTTATTCCTCAGTTCCTCCGAGACGACGCTCTTCTTGTATCTCGGATGCTTTGACAGTATCACACTGAGCAGCACAAGAGAGGGCCAGTGTGTGGGCGGCGGTGAAGACAGTATGTAAATAGGGTTAGTTCAGGATTTAGTAGTCTACAAAGCAGAGAAAGAAGCAAACTCCAATAGCTACAATCAGCATGAAGAGAGAAGGTGTGAGCCTGCAGAAATACCCACCTGTGTGCGGGTTGACCAGGACGCTCCCGGCCGGTATCCCCGCCGCTTCCAGAGGAAGCAAATAGTAGCTAGTGTTAGCCGCAGTGGCGGGCAGGCCAGTCCTGCTGCCCTCGTAGGACAGACTGCTACTAGTGCTGACGGCGGGGAAGGCCAAGGGGACGACAGGGCCCGGCTGGGTTAGGGCCGGCCCGGGAGGAGGAGGGGGCTGAGGTCGAGACAGCGAGCCAGTGGATGAACCTACACTACTAGACGAGTCGGAACCTACAGAGGGAGCAATGAGAGGAACCCTTAACCCAGACAGACACACACCACCAGTCCGTTCACGTCAGAAGAGGCAGCGCAGTGATGATGGACTCTGGAACCGGCATGTGCAGCTTTTGAGACCTGGAGTACCAAAAGCTGCTAGAATTCATTGGGGATTGTGGGGGACACTGGGGAACCTGCCCCCCCCCCTTTCTTTCACAAAGGAGATTGGTGTTTATAAATTGGTGTTTAATCTGCAGATTGACTCCAGCAAAGTGCAGTGATTGCACCACTACAGCAACATCAAATTCATACATTTTTTATTCTAATTACTTCAGAGACCAAAGCAAACAAAAATTATAATGATTTTATTAGCAATGAGTTTCAACATCTTTTCCGTGATTAGTGTTTTTGGTGATATGGCATTTGACTTTTCTTTTCAAACAGAATTTTTAGATTAGAAATAAATGGATGTGATTTGTGTTCAAAAGACCAATGTCCCCTCCTGTTTTACATGCGTGTAGTAATTTTGTTCAGAGTCCTACACTGAAACCTTTAGAAATTCTTTCAAAAATGATTCGAAACCAATAATGGATAAATGATTGCAATTAAGACCTCCAATGAATTCTTAAGCTTACAAGAGCCTCATTTCAGAATTTTTAAATAAAGCAGGGTATAAATATGCATTATATAAAAAGAAAGCATGTGTTAGAGAGTATAAATGAGAGCCATGCACTAAGCCTTTTGGACAGTCCTTTATTAAGACCTCTACTGACTACTGGAAGCATGCAGTAAAGAGAAAGGAAAGTGTAAGGTTGTGTGGAGGGAGGGAGGGGCGGGGTCATCTTGTGTTGCCCAGTGCTAAAGCAATTTTGAAAATGACATGATAAATAAATAAACACACAAACAAGCAAATACCAAAAAATATGGAGCATATGGAGTTTATTTTTCTAGAATGTTCCTAACACCAGCCACGGTTACGATTCTGAGCATGACAAATGTACAACACCCATTATTTTGAAGAGACTTATATATTTAAAATTTATATACTTCTTTTATAAAAAAAAAGGAGGGGTGCTGTAGGGGGCGGGGCCAACCAGGCCCACACTCACCTGTCTTGGAGAGGCGGCCGGCACTCCTGCTACTGCAGGAACTGTCTCCGCGGATCAGCACGGACACGCCGCTGAAGCTGCCGGCCTTGGTCATGGCGGGCTTGAGGTTGCGGTTGGAGCTGTCAGAGTCCGTGCTGCTCCAGGGTCGGGGCTCCCAGTACCTCGGCTCGGTCTCAGAACTGCTCTGGCGGCTGTTACCCGACCGGCCGTCTTTTGACCTGAAAGACAGGTATGGATGTGTTGCAGTGAGAGAATGTCAGTGTGTGTGAGTGTGTGTGTGTGTGTGTGTTTTATATATAGAACAGGTGGGGACCCTTCTGGACAGCATACCTAAAGATTTGCCTCCTCTGCTGAGTGCTGTCACAGGCGTCATCTTCCTGGATCCTAGAGAAACAGAAGAGAGGACTTAATTTCCCCAGAGTCTATGACTTATTACACTGCTTAGCCATTCCTGCACACGGAACATGGGCCGACACACTTTCAGGTCACTTCCACATTCATGGTGATCTCTCCGGTTTGGGATTCAGATGCTGCTTTATTCCCTTTTATTAGCATTAAGGACTTTAACTTGTTTTTCCCCCTAATACCTCTCACTCACCTTTTATCAAGCTGGAATGTATCCAAACCCTACAACAAAAATCCAGTGTGAGTTATTACATTTTGCCACAGGAAATAAAGCAAGAGTTTTATGCAGTTTGTCGATAATTTATGCTACAGACATTTTTAACAATGGGCTGAAGCTAACGGAGCTGTAAATCTCACATCAGCGAATATTCTCTCCCTGGCCCTCTGGTACTCCTCTTCACGCTCCTCTATTGATTTACTTCTCCTGTCCTCCTTCAACCTCATTCGCATCTGAAACACAAACCCCTGCTTTGAGAGCATGAACTACAAGCTGTCAATTCTCTAGCACAATCACACACACACACAAATAAAAGAAATAACCATGTATACATATATTTTGTATATCGTTTTTTTTTTTTTTTTAAATTAAAAGCACTGATCTATTTGATGCTTGCTTGCATCATTAGTGGTTTATTTATGCTTACGACGTACCATACTGTCATCTTTGTCCATACTGGAGTTGTCCCTTTTTAATATGTACCGCTTCTGGAAATCGTCGGTCTTGTCATCTTTGATGTGTTCAGAGAACTTCTGATCTGGTCTACGTGTCGAAACCCACAGGACGAGAAAGTGTCAAACACGGGTTGTTAATAAGATGTCTTCCAAGAAACCAAAAGATGTTCACACCATCCACTTCCCCCACATGAACACCGTTCCTCGGCGCCCGCAATATTAAAATCTCACATAATTAAGTTTCTTCCCCACTGAAACCCATTTCAAAAGGGACACAAGGCAAAATCCATTTTGCTTCAGAAGATTGTGCCAACATTCATTTCTGCAGCCTAAGCCGTTTGACTCAGAGCTGGAGTGAAATGGCAGCGGTGTTGCTGTGGGCGAGGTGTGTGCAGGAACGCTCACATTCTAGTATTGCTAGTTTTGTTGATGATCACACATTTGCCGCTTTGGTCGACGTTGTGGTCCAAGCCAAAGTAGGCAGCTACACGGTGCAACAGCATTCTGTGATACGAGGTCATGGGGGGGAATTTTCTCCTCTGGCTTCTGGAACAATGACCAACAAGTTCGTGATCAAGAAAGGGCTCACCAAAGATATAATCAGTTCTCAGCAATGTCCAATTTAGCCACAAGTTACATTTCTTGGATGCAAACAAAAATGAAGAAACTATCAAGTGAAAAGATACATTTAGGGAACCAATAACTCACTCATTGTTACTGATAAAGTCCAAAATGTCCTGTTCCAGCTTCAGAAGCATCATTCTGTCCCTAGATCAGAAGAAAGGCCATTTAGGCAAAAGGTCAGCAAGGCCATTTAGGCTTAAGTGAAAACTTGAAGAGAAGGTACACATTTATCGCTCATATTACAGAATGCACAGAAGACTTTAATGCAAATTCCCTTTCAGTTTTAAAATACACAGAAGCAAGAGATCTGGTGCTAAATAAATGTCTACAAACCTGGGGTTATTTTTCAATGTGTTTACCAAGAACTCGTGAAGATCAATGCCAGTAGAGTCTGTGTATTCTTGACTGGAATCTTGAGAGGGAGGAGAAGGGGTGTTGAATTTCTCCACGTAAATATCACATCGCATATTGTGACAGTTTCTCCTATTTTATTTATTTATTTATTTTTTAAAGACGCCATTCCATCATCACTGAAATGAAACCGATGCGAGAGCACACACCTCTTGACAGCATCTTGCGGGACATTTTCTCCAGTTTGTCTGTGCTTTTGTCCTTGTCTTCGTTCTTGCTGGCTGGAGTGTCCTCTTTGTCAAACGACTGGGAGAGCTTAATCTGAATTTCATCCTGTGGAATGATGAAATTAACAAATATTAATTTGTTCCCCCCCTTCCCCCCCTCACTTTTTGCTGTTGCTGACCCACACAAACAGGATGATTGGGTATATCTGTAATAAATGCAGTTTTTTTTTTGTCTATTATTTGGTTTCTCTTAACGATTTCCGCTGTTGTGCTGTGCACTGCTGCATGACATCATCTGACCAGCTCATTTAAACATTTTTTTTTTTTTTAAAAGAAGTCAGCATTTGTGCAAGAGGTCATCTTTAAGCGCTGGCCTTAAACCACAACTGGTGGAAAATGCTGCGTCACATTCAGAGTGCTTCAGTTCAGCGTCTGCAGTAACAGATTCTATTTTATGCCGTGGGCTTTGAGGACCCCCGCCAAGCACAGTAGGGCTGAGCCTGAAACCCTGAGGGGGGGGCTTTGGTTCAGGCCTTTTTTCTTTTCCTGCAGGCTCAAGCGTGTCCTTGTGCCTTCACCCCCACCCGAGTGCCTGCGACCAGGCGGCCGCCCCCCCACCCCCCTTCCCTTTGATTAGCGGCGCCACAGAAGAAAGGAGCCCATTTTGGTTTTCAAAACCGGCACAAAAGTAAAACAAAGTGGATCGGGCGCGCGGCGTGACGCCGAGAGCCGCGGTGTGTTTTCAAAGGAGCTGCCCCCCCTCCCGGCCCCGTGGGGCGAAGGGAGCCGCGACGTTTACATCGAGGAAAGGCAGGTCTGCGTTTTGCAAGGAAAACCAGCAGGCAAGTCCTGCGGCCGGCTAATATACCTCTAAGGACCCGCCGAGTCTGAGGTTCAGAACAGGAGCAGGGCAGGGGCGTTCTCACTTATTAATAACAACGCAAATCTGAACAGGTTGTGCTTTAACTCTTTCTCTAGCGGTTTTAAATATCGTAAAAGCCGTCTCTGGAGGGTCAGACGCAAATGTGTCGTGTCTAGTTGTTTCCATCATTGAAGTGCATGTCATATTTTTTGTATTAATTTAATTACATTATCTCAAGATTCCAAACATAACTTTGGGAAAAAAAATCAGAATAAGACTTAAAAAATGTCTTAAATGAATGTACTTGAACAGCTGTAAACAAATAAACCATGCTGAAGGATGGTTAAAAGGACCTTCCAAACACACAGGAATAACAGTTCCATGCAGGGAGTATGAAGACGTCAGGCTCCAAGTGCCTGATTATTTCTTCATCAAGCCAGGGTGATCCTCCAATGGATCGCGTAGAGACTAAATCCTGGCGCACAGAATTTATGTGATACAAGGACTGAGAGCGAGTTCAAAATCACCATGCGATGGGCGAGACGAAGCCGCGGGCATTACCCAGTGAGCAGCGTGGAGGCCCTACGAGAGGTTTACCTGGTGTTCTGGAGGCAGATCGGAGGTATTTGGGGGAGAGGAGGGTTCTTCACAAATGGCCAGGCTCCGAACTAACTTTAACTTTGCGTTAGACTGGAGGAGAGTAGTAAGGGTTAGACAGGTCAGGATGTACACAGAAACCAACACAAGTTGTGTTTCATTTCCACAATTAGACGTGCATGGACCCGGGGGATAATAAATTAGGGGAAATGAAAATGAATTATGTGAATAATAAAAATTAAAAATAAATAAATAAAAAGAGTCACCCATGCAAGGAGTAAACACACAAAAGATTGAAATGATGAGTGTGATTCTCAAAGCTCAAGGACGGGTAAGAACCAGGCCAGTCCAATACAACTCCACGCAGTTCAGTTAGAGGACACAAATGTGGCTACTGAGCCTTTCAAAATCATGCAGATATTTAGATTTATGGACCATTTACGGGACGCTCAAACTCCTCATCACACTTAAGCACGTCTTTCACAAGCACGGGGGACGTGATGATTTATGGTACGCAGCACACAAACGGAATGAAACTGGCTGGGTTGACCAAGCAAACACATCTAGGACATGATGCCTCTCGCCACGATACCTTGGGCCTCCGTGCACTCTGTCCAGGTGTTTGCCGCTGTACGGTAGGCAATGGGACAAAATGAAGCACATGGATTATAGCACTGAACCATCGGTCAGTCAGAACAAGAGTACTGAACACACTTCTGAATGAGATGCTACACAGAAATGCACAGGGCACATAACATCCTGCCTTAAACCGTTCATCATAAAAATATAGATGCATTATCTACATTTCTAGAAATAATGGATGGTTTCAAGGAGATTCATGCATGTACCCAAACTTGATTTTCCTTCAGTAAAATTAAAAGCTAACCACGTTTCTTTCTTTTAAGTAAACACAAACATGTTCAATCCAAAAAGACGGTGTTATAAACTGTGTTAATGTCCCAAATTCTTTGATCTAAAAACCTTAGTATGTGAGTAAAATAATCTGTACTCATTTAGTTTCCCCGACTCATAGATGTGGGTTTGACCTAAAGCAGTCTGCCACCTCACCATGACAAGTGAGAAAAATTAAGAGTGGAGTCAGACGATCTAAATTGTGGCTTCACCAGGTTTAAAAGCAAACAGCTGTCTTCCTGGCACCCTCCTCCTCCTCCTTCATACTATATCACCACCTGCTTGTGGACATCTATAAGGGAACGAACAGTATCTAAAAACAGGGTGAAGATTTTATTTTTTTTTAGGGTGAAGAGATATGAAGAGTGTGAAGAGAACAACCCCCGCAGGGCTGAACAGCACTTCATGGCATGTCTTTCTAGAAAGAAATGTCATTATTCACACAGCTGTGTGAAGTAGTTACTGTGCCTTATGAATGCTAAAAGTCGATGTGTTGAAAACACCCGCCTGGGAAAAAGAGAGTCGTTTTGCAACTGGGCCGTATCGGACACCCGAAAATGGGCAGGAACTGTGTGAATTGCCAATATTCTCCCAGGTGAAGGCAGAAAACGTAAGAAAAGGAGACGGCACCAAGGGAAGCGCCCGGGACGCCATCACTCCACATCGGACTCCGCCTGGGTTTGTGGTCTCTGCTGGAGCGTCCCCTGACTCAAGCGGACACCAGCGGACCGTGGGGAATGAGCAGCTCGCAGGGCCCCTACAAAATGACGACGGATGCTTATTCACCCTTAATTGGGTGTTGAGCATCTCAAGAGTCCCCGAGCGGCAGGGGCTGGCACGGAACCGACGATCGCAGCGCTAGACGCACGCCGAGCGGCGGAACACACGCCGTGTGCACGAATTCAGGACCAAGAGAGGAAAACAGAATCGGGGAAATGTGTGTACACCGCAGAAATAAAAGGGAGAAGCAGGTAGCACCACGTCGTGTGCAGTGAGGCATCTCGGATCTGCGAAGAGAGAGTTGGGGGGGGGGGGGGGGGGGGGGGGGCGCCAGATGGCCATAATGCCACTTGCTGTGCTTCCCTCCCCCCCCCAGGGGCGACGCAGAGGAAGTCTGAGGATAAGCTCGGATTGCCAGCCGCACGGCTGGTCACACAGCCCTCCACCATCGCTGCCTGCTGCCTGCAGCTCCTCGAGGGGCAAGAGGAAGGGGGCAATTTGCGGAATGAAAGGAGAGGCGTCACATGACGCACAGGGGAAAAGCAAACGCTGCCACGTCAAGAGAGAAATGTTGCTCACTTGGGTACCTGACAAAAAAAATAATTACATAAAAATAAAATAAATAAAGATGCACTACTTTAACCTTCAACAACTTAACCTTCACACGCTGGAGTGGGCTGAGGTGTATCCATGTCGGCTGGTTCTCATAACACAATTACCTGACAATTGATTGGTTGTGCTTGGCTGGCAACTCTCCCCCCCCTCCCCCCAGAGCCCCGTGTGCCTGGGCTGGATCAGAACAATCGTTTCACTGATTTGTTTTTCTGACCTCTCTCCTTCAGAAGATTCACTCGATACAAACCTCTAGGCACAATCTTTTGGTTTTTTTTCCACCCTTTTTGTGAAGAATAGAGATAATTATGATGATCAATACCTTATCGATCACTAGCAAACACACAACGAATGTGTTGTGTACTACAAAGATAGTATGGAGGCCATTACTCAACATTAAATACTTGTGTAATAATCAGAGAATAGCACTCCAAAACAACCATTTCTCCAAACTGGTGCATATCCACCCCGCTCTAATTTGGTTTATACTGTAACTGTCTGTTTTTGAAAAAGTAATGAGATTTTTATTAATGCACACAATCATGAAATAAAATTGTCTGTGCTTCACAGCAGCAGGAATGAAAGGTTATATATACTGTTCACCGGTGCCTATATATAAAGGTAGGAAGGCTTCCTTCCACAGACTTTCATAAGGATTCATTCTGTTAACTCTTAGCCCCAATCTCTTTTTTTTCCCCCCAATGTTTCCCAATCTCTTGGCAGAACGTGGGAAGAGCTCCGCCCGCTGCTTCTAGCTCCGCCCACCCTCCCGTTTTACCTGCGGGTCACTCTTGGCGTGGCAGCCGTTCTCGTCCCCGTCTGGCTCGATCTGCTCCCGGGTCTCTGTGAGACTGTGGCCCTCGGGCGGTGAGCGGCGTTCCTCTGCCTCCAGACCTCTCATGGTTTCACTTGTGTCCTTTACGGCGAGCGTCTCAGACATCCTCATTAGAGAAGGCTACTTGGAGCGTGTACCAGGAGCTTGGGACCTGGGGGAGGAGAAGTAGGTTGGATTTACTCCAGATAGACGGGCTGGATGCTAGGACTTGCCCTTGAAGGACAGATAGGAGAGTGCAAATAAATGTTTTACAATCAAAAGCTCGATTATTAATAATTCCTAATAAGTAAAAAGTAAAATAATAATTTTAAATATTAGACTGGTGGTAATCTCTAAATTTGTGAAATCTTTAAAGAACAAAGAACTACAAAGTATGAACTCCGAGAGTACCTTTGGATGTAGGTGTAGGTAATACCAGACATACACTCATCAATTCCCCCATAAACCCACCCGCTTAGCTTCAGGCTGGGAAAAAAAAAGGCTAATTAGCATTCTGTCAATCTAAGAGTTCCATTAACACGTTACGACTGTGTGAGATCTTCAACCATGTGACACTCCAAACCCCGCTGAGAGCGTCTTGGAGTGTGGACAGACCGTCCAGATGGTTCAGGAAGCTATGAACGCATACTGAATTTTATAAAGCTTTTTAGACGGCTTCTTTCAGCTTTCAAAAAAACAAACGAAAAAAACCCTCTTCTTCTATCGTGAGGGCGTCGCCTAATTGATACCTGTGATCTGAGCTGAGCTTGCTGTCGACAAGGAGTCGGTTTGTGGTGGTGGTGGTGGTAGTGATGATGACGTTGCCTCTTGGCTCCGCCCCTTACCCAGTGTTGTGCTGCGTGCTGGGCCGGTGCTGGCGCCGCCCCGGTGAGAAGGCTGAACCCCGCGTCCCTGTCAGTGGCTCTGTGGAGCAGGTCGTCGCTTGTGTTGAGCGTGCTGGAAGCCCTAGGGAAGACGCCCATGTCCGCTTCACCAGCACTCGCTCCGGGTCAGAAGAGCGCTGGCGGCCCACGAGGCACCCATGGCCTTCAGGAACCTGAGGACGAGAGGACACGCCCGCTCAGAGGCTGGAAGGGCCGTCCCGCGCTTGCCCCGGAGCGGTCCCGCAAGAGCTCATTTGGGTCGCTTTGCTGACCGGCGGACGGCCGATCCCCCCGGCAGGCGCAGCCGAGCTTTTAGTTAACGAGGGGCTCATTACTCGTGCCGAGTGGCATCTTAGCAGCGCGCGCTATGATGGTGCATCGCGGAGCTACAACAGCCTCTCCAATTACTGAGCCTGTGTGGAGACGCCTCCGTGAGCACACCCATCTGGGGAGACAAACGCGGAAAAGGGGGCACGGCCGGCCCAAGAATGTGTGGCCAGCAGAGACAGCAGGAGAACTTCCACAGGGCTGCGCACCCCCCCCCCCCCCCTTACTCCCTCCCTGAGTGAATTGCCATGGCTGGACATTCTGCTACAAGATGAATATCTGTAACTTCCATTCCGTGTGTGGCAGGGAAGCGGCACAACGGGTCGATAAAGCAACAACTAGCAGACGGATCGGTGGAGGCAGTCAACACGCTGTCGAATTTCAAAACAAGGTGGCCCGATACGCCCCTGCCATCACTCTGCAGGCCTCCCCCCCCTTTTATCTGCTAAGGCCAGAGATCAAAGGGACGTGTTTAGAATTGGAGGACACGATGTAGCTAAGCAAACACTTGGAGGTGCCGTTTCGACGACTGCGTAGCGCATTTATCACGCTAATGTAGCCGCGGAGGGCGCCGGTGCATAATTTAAGGGGCTGATGGCCCTGGCTGATTTGGATTCATGAGATCTGAGGCTCAAGGGTGGGTGTATGGTGAGGGTGGGGGCTGTCACTGGAAGGGACACAGGTGCGGAAGAGCTCGCTCAACTACCCGCACGGACATGAAGGCTTTTCACGGCTGGCCCTCCGAGGACCGCGTCCTGAACGAGAGCGGTCAGACGTGTGCGGAGACGCCCTGCCCTCTCACTCCTAGACCCTGCGCTCCCGTCCTAATGACCTCCACAAACTCCGGCAAAGCAGCATGCTGTGGGGTGGGGGGGGGGGGGGGGCACTCGAAGGACATCAGGACACAGCCACACACGAGGGACACGTCCTCGTCCTTCACGTCTCCGATGGCGGTCGACAATCGTGCGACACCTGCCAGCCGCAGGAAGAGCGCGAGCGTGAAACTGGGAAAGAAGTCGTTGCCGGGAGCGTTCACGGACTGCCGCACGACCGTGACCACCGGCGGGAGAGACCTGGGTCGGGACCCCCGTGCTGGGTCTCAGCACGCACATTGTTATGTTAATAAAGTAGATGTAATCTCCAGGAGCCTTATAACGGCGCGGTGAGGCCACGGGGCGAGTGAGAGCAGCGCACCGTACAGGGTTCTAGGTGTGGCACACCACGAACACGCGGTGGGACAACACCATCCTTCACGTCCCTGCTAACGAGCTTACTGGGACCCAACAGAAGAGCCCCCTGCCCGAAAAAAATAAAAGAAATCTTAAGAAACTCGGGAAGAACTAATTCATTAAATATAAGATTTAATATACACTTTTTAAGCGTTCACGGCGGAAAGCGGGCGGGAGTGCAGGCAGGCTCGTTGCTTTCTTAAGGGGCCTCTCATCTCGCTCCAAGAGCCGGAGCCGTTTTTGTGAGCGGCAGGAAGGCGGCTTGTGGAGTTGCTTCCACATCTCCAGCTAATTGGCTGGTGCGTGGCAGCCAGACACACGGCGGCGTTTGAAACGGACTCGTGGCCGTTTAATGCCTCACAGCTAATAGCCCTGAGATCTGCTGACGAGAGAAAAGGAGAAAAACAAACACAAAGAATGAAGAGAAAAAAAATGGAGCAGGCGGTTCTGAGAGTTTGAGAGTAGCGTAATCAGTATGAACTCCTGTCTTGTGACTGCAAGACGGTTTACGGGCACGAGTGTGTGTGTGTGTGTGTGTGTGTGTGTGTGTGTGTGTGTAAGTAAAGAAAAAAAGCGGCATGCCTGGGTTTGCATGCTGAAGAATCCTTTAACAGCATGGAATGAATATTTGGAGATATAAATGAGATACCTACATTGGCATCAACATGCGACACACGCAACACACGCGCGCGCGGGTATTGAGAACAGGAGACTAGCGTCAGGGTGAGTATTGCAACACTAACTGCTCTCATTATGTTCTGGGCTTACATTAGCTTCATTACTGCCCAGAATGTTTGGACCCACTTAAAACTGAAGTGGAATCCCAGGAAGGTAAATGATATTTAGGCACCAGGATCTCGTACCTTATTAAAAAAAAATAAACAAGTTAAGAAAAATTAAATGTCAGAGCTGCATTTTTCTGCATAGGCCAGTTCATTTTGTTCTAAAATCACAAAAGCAATAGCTGTGTGTAACATCAGGGCGAGATCTGCTGAGCCTTTACACACACACACACACACACACACACACACACACTATTAATATAATCCCCATCAGCCCTGCTGGACTATTATTATTTCTCAGCCAATTATATTGCAATGATTGGCAGTAGCTGCTATTGGACCAGAATACCAATTGTAGTCGCATGTCTGAAACCTGCACTACAGGCAGGAGAGAGCAGCACAGTCAAAACCACAAATGAAAAAAAATAACACACCGAGCGAGAGATTAAACTTCAGTGAGGAACTCATTTTGATCACAGCTCCATCCTCTACATTTCAAAAATCCCCTCACTAGGTGAGCTTGAGCACTAAAGGAATATATACATTTAAAAATAAACGACAAGATAGTCTGACACAATTCTATCAGATTGAGTTTGGGTCAATCGTACGATTGTGGGCATTTAATTACTTACTAATGAAAATCGGGGCTCTTTCTCCAAGGCTAAGAGGAGAGATGAGGTCAGTGCCACTACAGCAGGGGTGAGTGAGAGGGAGAAGAACCCGTTAGATGTATGAGGTTCTGTCTGTCTCCTGATCTACCAGAAGACTAACGCTGCACACAAGCTCGTATGCCATGATGCTCAGGACGCTGAGGTGGGCTTGATCACCCATTCTTTCCCTTTATTGGAAAGGAAACATATTTTCCTAATTTCATTGCTTATCAAATTACTCCCAGTTACAAGCCAGTTCTACACCTTAAGGGTTCGCCAACGGCCCTATTTAACAAAACTGAACTGCACACAAACACAAGCGATTTGTTAGAAATTGCAATCTATGATCTAGAAAATCCACGACAATTAGCGTTCAAGTCATAGTTCCCAAACGCACAGTGCAAGAGAATAACTAAATAGCCAGATGACAAGTAAACACCCAATTTAAGATGTTAAGGAGCAGATACTTCAAAGCTCGCATTTAACCTCGCCAAGAGCGCCATTCGATTTTTGAACAATGCCTCAAATATACATGTATTTTTTTGTGACAAATTATCAAACAAAAAGCAAAGCACAAAAACCACCATGAGCATTAATTAGCGACTTCGTCTGCCGTGACTCGAGAAAGAAATTCCAATGAGCCGCTTAGAGCAATTCGCAAAAAGGTGTCCCGACCTCACCCGCGTGAACGGAAACAAGGACCGTGTTGCCCACACCCCGTTAACCCCCACTGTCCTACGGAGCCGTCACGCCAGGAAAGACCCAGCTCAGCAGAACCAAGCTCAGCAGAACCAAGCTCAGCAGACCCATGCTACGTTAAATCAACAATTCTTGCTGGACCAGAGTAAAGCACGGCAGCCTCCGTAAACCACCCCCCTCCCCCCCGTCCTAGCGTGGAGCGGTTACGGACCCCGTGACTAGCGGCACAGCTCGGGCAAGGCGCTCGGGAGCCGTCCAGAGAACATCAAAGACCTCGGCAGGGGAGAGACACGCTGGCCCCCTTACACTCCTCTATCTGCGCCAGAATGTCAACGCTTCAGGAGAAAAGACAACAAAAGACAAAAGTCCAAAGAGCAAAAGAAATAAAGAACCTCACACGAAAACATGCATCCCTTCACAAATTCAAAAGTTCAGACTTTTATAAAAAAACATACCAACAAAGCAAATAAATAAAAATATATATAAACATCAATTTGGCAAACTGTAGCCCGCATCGAGTGTACGAACTACACGTAAAACGAAGGAAAACGATGCTTGTGGCGGCAAAAACGCTCACTGTAAAACATTTCACGTTAAGTTCACCCAGCCTACCTGGAGCTCCTCGCTGTCTGCACACACTCACCTGACACATCGCAGCCTCCATTATTTCCATTGGTCAGAGGTTTAGTTTCCATAGTACCAGAGGCTGCATTGGCTGTGGCAGTTGCTGCGTGGAGCAAGCACCCAGCCCCCCCTTCTCCCTCTCTCTTCCCCTCGCTGGCTCTCTCTCCGCGGCGCTAGCTCCGTCTGTGCCTAAGTGCCAGAGCCCATGGTTGAGACTCTCGCCCCGGAGCCTCGGAGACAGCGGCAAATCAACGGCTGGGCTGCGTGATGTCAGCAGCGTGCTCAGCCAGTCAGAGCGCGCGCTTCGCCTCGCGGCGCGTCACTGGCTAAATTGAGCTCTTCATTAGCGAGGCAGCCGCGGCCAGGGGCGTCGGGAGGAGCGGTGGGTGGTTTACCTTCACGCCCCCTCAAAAGCGCCGGCACCATCGCATCCAGCGTGCATGAGAGAGAGAGAGAGAGGGAGCGCGAACCTCGGGAGGGAGCGGGTACGTTCACGGAGGCTGGGTCACACGGCATCCTCACACAGGGGTCGGGGGGGTGGGAGTGAAAACTCACGTGAATCTATTTCTCTGAGGACCAGGAGGGGAGAACGCTGCACTCTGAGCTCTGGTTGAGAGTCAGATGAATCGATTAATTCTGAAAATCCTTCTAATTTGAACCCTTGCCGCCAAACACGCCAAACACGCCTCGTGTCAAACGTTCTTCTCTCGGCCGCCGGAGAGGGCCAGAATCACTCACAGTAAAATACAAAAACGCACCGATTTCGACAGAAAACATTAACGAGAACTTTCTCACCCAACGAGAGGATGGTAGGAGAATTACTGCACGAGATCACACGAGCGTTCTGGAGATGCGTTCGGTTTGGGAAAAGGACGGAGAACCCAGAACATCAACAGAGCGCAGGGATCTGGCAACCCAGAGCTTCAACAGGGAGAGTTCTACTGGCCTGCCCCACTGATGGCACAGGGTCCGTGCAGACTCGCTCCTCCGTAGAGCGGGCGTAGCACGGGAGTGATCTCCACCCGGGCCCGAATGCGACGAGCTTCCAGGCAGGAGGTCGAGAGAGCGGGCGCGTCAGCTATTCTTAAGACAATTACGGGAGCAGCGTGCGTGAACAAACGCTCCCGCACCTCCACTGATGACACGTGGACGCAATAAAGTGCTTCGGCGCCCTGACACGGAGGCCCTGGGAGAGAGAGCAGCACGTTCATTAAATCTGTTTACGCTACTCAGCCGGGACAGCAGAAATCAAGGATGCATGCAGACTTCACCCGGCAGTAACAAAGCCATGGATATCGTGGTAATAAGACGAGAAAGCTATGAAGCTCAGCTGAACGGCAAAGAAAACCGTGGAGTAAGGCCGCGCGCACACACACACACACACACACACACACGGTACCCTCTTATTGTTGAATCGGTGCAGACAAGGTCGAGTCGTAGATTAAATCAGAACGTCCTCGAGATGATTACAGCAAACACCTGAGAAGGCGAGTCACAGATGTGCTCCAAGCTGCCCAGAGGAAGTGGCTCCCACAGCCCGGCTCCTGCAGCCGGTCGCTCTGACCTCCGCGGGCCCGGCCGTGTGAGGGTGGAGGTGCGCGGACCAGCGGGCGGAGGTGTCAACAGCAGCGGGGACGGTGAGGTGCCTCGACACCGCTGCCCGACGGAGAAGCAGGCATCATGCTCCCCTCCTCACTGCTAGGTTGCTGGCGTGAGATCGCAGCTACGTTACGCAATTTGCAAGAGACTTGAGATCGCGCTGAAGAAAGGAAACGTCTTATAGTTTGATGAAATACAATTTGCCTAGAAAAATAAAAGACACTAAACACAAGTGATTACACGACGGGTAAACAGCACACGGCTGCTATTTTAGCCGGTACAACCACATAAAACATTCTTAGAAATGCAGAGCAGATGACTAAAGCAAAGCTGCGACACTACACAGTCAGCAGTGCAGTCACCACAACACAGCTCACCTGGGCTGGTACGCAGCTCTGAGCTCAGTGATGGAGAAGGCTCCTGGCAACAGCTTGACAGCCAGAAAGATGAACACAAACTCAGAGATGAACTGAACTTTTCCCTAATTGCCCTTGCCTGCTTCCCAGAAGAAAACGATCCTCTTAGCTATTCAATTAGAAAGAACATGTGTCAACACTGGCCTGTATGTACTAAATTACAACACTGCACTCATCATAAATCAGAGGCGAATAAATAACTACACATGCCCCAGTTCGAGAGGCCAGTGGACGGCGCATCCCTGTGTTAAAATAATAGATGGCGAGACACTCCATTGTCTACGAGATAGCGGTAAATCACGAAGGCAGCAGACAGCTTGGCAAAGCTAGACAACAGCTTAGTCCTGTCAGCTACTCTCTGAACATGGTGTCATGGATCATGGAATAAATTTCTTCATGAAGTTATCCAAAGCATGAAGACAGGTGAGCAAGACCAAACGTGAACGCCACCAACACACAGTGGGAACGCGGGGAACACATATTAACGAACTACAGCAGGATAGGCATCGTCGTCTTCATTATGATTATCCTAATCAACAGGCAGTAATAGTAGTAATTGGTCCTTTGGTCCTTATTGACGTGCCCCAAGGGAGTCCATATTAGCCCGGTTACGTACATGATTTAGCAACGCAGAGCTGGATACCAAACGTATTCAGGCATTCTTAACTCACTGACGACCGCTTGAACCAGAAAAGGGTGATTGTGCACAGGCCGTACACCTCCCACCGTACACCTGGTGGCCGCACACCTCCACACGCAGAAGCCACGTCCAGCGCAAACCCATAACCAGCGTGGTAGAAATCCCTGCCTCACCAGAGCTCACATCCACGACATGACGAGCTTCATCTGGACACGCTACAGATAATCGGATCAAGACTGATGCAGTGTAAAATGATACAAAGAACTGTAAGGTGATAGAGAAACTATTATTACACTTTTAAGCCTGCACATTCCTACATTAATATTTGAATGGCCGAGATGTTTGACATTTTGAGGAGACTCCCTTGCCGTCACACCTGTGTTTAAGCAAACCTGTACTTAAGAAGAGATGATGAGTTCTCGGCATGGTCACTCCCCCTGTACACCATGTGCTGTACACCTGACCTAGTCACGCTGACACTGAACTATAGAATCACACACACTCAGACGGAGGCGCCTGCTGTTCGATTTTTAGTTTTGCAAGGTTCTAAGCCTTAACCACAAACAAAAATACACATCATCTTGTATGGCAATACTCGGTTTGGTGTGTGAACATTGTGGTGCTGCATGAGTAAATATACCCAAGAACCAATTTAAATGGCCTTATTTTGAAATATGTTTTACTTTTAATTTTAGCACAACTCAAAACTTCAGATTCAAACTGGATTGAAATGGTCAACCAAAGTTTGCATCACACGCTACTTCAAAAAGGTTCAAAAAGGTCCCGCTATCAAATCATCTTGTTCACCTCTTTTAAAAAAATATACTATATACCACATACTTATGGTTTTTAAGACCACCAAGAAATAAATCAGTGTCTACTTCCAAATATTTATGCTCACCTGTTTCTAGGAGCGTCTCGCGATCTGAATTGCATCAAGTCATTTGAAATGATTCACATGAATAGACGCCGAGTTGTCATTTGTATCAGCCTGTTCATGCCTGCAATCTTGCGTCCGACCCAACCCACGAGCCACCCAGCCATGTGTCACGCGTAGTTAGTGTTTGTGAAAGGAATAGCAACGCTAAGGTTAAAGCATGCCTTGATTGCAGCGGTTTTGATGGAACAATGCTTGATATGGATATGTCTTTTACGTTAAACGACAACCAGTCGTCTGGGTTTATCATATCACCAATGTGCAAGTGTGCAGCCTGACAAAACACAAAGGGCAGGCCTAGCCTCGGGAATTATCCCCACGAGTCTAAAACTCCTCTATGCACACATCGCCCGGGTCTCTTGCAACCCTTCTATTCAAAGTGTACTTGATATCTTTGCACGTTATGGACATTTAACAAGGCTGCAATGCCCAAAATCAGCTTCTACGCACAGTTAAATTCCACCTGGGTTCAGATCTTGAGACGGCACACTAACAAGGCGAGCGCAGACCCTGATCTTGGCACGTGGTGCCTTACCTAACGGCTCTCAGAGATAAACACACAGTGAATCTCCACTGCAGTCTCCTACAGCTGGAGACAGCGGAGGCAGCGAAGTCAGGGTCTCTGTGATGAAACCCTTCCCTCGGGGGGAGGCTGTGGGCCTTCGGCAAACAAAGAGGGGATTATCACCCTTTTCACCTCAGTCACTGTCAATTTCCAGGTAATAATCCTTTCTTGGTTTTCCACAACACCAGGCCCCTGTAGTACTGCGAGTAGCTGGTAAAAGCTGAGGTAGACGCATGAGGGCAGAAATTGCACGAGCAGGTGGAGAGGATTGAGAACAAGCATCTTCCTTTATAAAAATGGCTGTGACCTGTTAACCCACTGCTAAAGGAAGAGCACTCAGAGGATTTCAATATTAATCACCTGTAACCAGCGTAAGGGTTGGGGTTAAGGCTGACTGAGATCATACGCTGTTATTATTGGGATGAACTCTGTCATGATTTGCTTTTATATCCATATTGCAGGTTTCGTCATACAGAAAACTAGACCAAATAGACGTTTCCATGAAAATACATTAAAAAAAAAGAAAGTAGAGAAAGATTCAAGCTAGGTTGAAAAACAAACAAACAAACAAACAAAAAACAGGACCCAGTGGTGGTCGCCATGAATTAAATTTTCAGAACTACAGGTAGCTAATATGCTAGCAAATGATGTGATTATTTTTACCAGCTATTTGATTTTCTCCCCCCGTTTATTTTGGTAAGTGTTGAATCAATCACACAGTGGTGCAACCAAGTCACGGTGAAACGCACCATCTGTCTTAGACAGTTCATCTGCTAGAACACCTCACAGAAAGCAAACACTGAAACGTGTAGCATCAAAACGCTTTCAAGCGTCGGGAAATTATGGTTTTAGCCCACCCAGCTCTTAGCACCACCATCCCCACACCGGAGCTCTTTTTTATGCACATTAAGGTTTTTGCCTTCTGCTCCAGTGAGGTTGTCAGGGAAGGGGAGAGATGTCTCAGCACATGAATGATAAGCGGCACGGTCCCACACTCCATAGAAGCTTCATCCTGAAAATCATCAGGCACTTTCTCCTCGGCGCGGCAACAAAGGGAGCCAAAGTGGGCCCGTCATTCACGCCTCCCCCAGCACTACAGCCTCATAGCGGAGGGGAGGAGGGGAGAAAAATCATCTGTCAAATAATTATAGCTTGTCCTGCAATTTCACAGTACAGTTGTCTTTTTCTTTAGCACTGAGAGGGGGGGAAAAAAATCCCCTCAGCCAGCATTCAGTCAGGAAACACCTGGCACAAAGCTTGTGAGACAACACTTCCAAATGGTCGACTGTCTCATTTACATAATAAAGAAAGCGTAATGCCAGCGCTTACTAATTAAGTCTCACAATGCAATTTTTCTTCTTCGAGAAGGCAAAAAAATATATAAATAAATAAAAAAATTAAGGAAGTGAGGTGGGTGAGGATGGAGGGGTGTAAGTGACAAATGCATTTATTTACATTTTTCCCTAAGGACGCCCCAATTCCTACACAGACACGGGGAAAAAAAAAACCCTAATGAGGTCCCTTGGGGGAGAGGAGAGGAGGCTTGTTCACTCTGCGGTGAGGAACGTGACAGAGCTCCTGTGGACAGTGTTCCATCCTCATTAGAGCCGGGGAAGGATTCGGCAGAGCCAGCTCTGGTTCAGGATGTCACCGTGTGCCGATGCCTTTACTCTTCATTGTGACACACTCCCGCGGTGGCAAAGGACAGGCGGCAGGGTGCGGAAGGAGGAAAAACGAAATCGCTGGCAACCCGACTGGTTAATGCATGCTTCGCCTCTGCCGCTGCACCGCCTGAATTTCATTTTGGCACTTTCCGGTTCGACTGAGGTATCTTTGGGGTCAAATTCGGACCAGAACCGGCTCACCAAGCGGCCCAGTCCAGCTAACACGCAGCTGCAGCCACATTTGGATCGGTTTTGAGTATTCTGTCGTTACACAGTACAGACTCCAGGTCACACGGTCTTTCATCATTTCTCTAACGGCAACACCATGTGATTTTGCCCTCAGAGTTCCCGTTTCAGACAGGAATCTGAATTAGATGAGTCAGGTACCCAGAAGGGAGGGAGGGAGCATGGCATGTGCACAAACACATAAGCATATGGATGGGCCTTTTACACCCCCCGCCAGAAAGCGGCGAGCTCTCTTATTCCAGCTACGATCTATTACCTAGCAAAAGATCTAAAGAGGTCTGAACAACCTGCTTAATGATGATTACCTTGTTTTTGTTTCGTGAAATCACTGAGCATTAGTAACAGGAGATGCAATTACAGTGAGTGGGAAAAGCCGCCATTAGGTACAAGCCAGTTAATTGTCGGAATCAACTGTGAAACACTTCGACGGTAAAAATGACGTGACATTTTGTACATTGTGCAACACTGGAGAGAAAACACGCGGTGAGGCGACGAGCCGTTCAACACGAAACCCCCAAATTTAACACCGCAAGGACTCGCAACTACTGGTTTATAGCAGCAGCACGTGACCTGGCGTCTCAGGCAACAAGGTCTTACGAGATCTAAAAGAACCCCGAACCTGAATGCAGTGTGCGATTCTTAGCGAGGGAAGTCTTCATTGAGCCTTCTTGTCGCATATCTGACTGTAAAATATATAAGCAGCCCAGTATCTCCTCACTTCATAAACAAACACAGTAAACAAGCCGTCAGGCCACAGCTCATGGTTAGGAATTCAAGACTGCACACTCCATATGGAGAATGACGCATCAGACCCTAGCACAATACTCATCTCCATCTTACCATCTCCGTGCTAAAAACAGAGACAAGCAGAGAAAAATGAGACAGGAAAGGAGAAGCCAGAAGGTTCATCAGGTAAAAACACAACCAAAAGTGATGGACCTTCACTAGCAGGGATATGAAAGGCTCACCATCCCCACTCAGGAGGAGAAAGGGCAATGGTGTTTGAAGTGCTGTATTGAACCATGCAGAATCACCAGCATTCAATCGCCTCAATATGCAAATCTCTGCAGACACCGCCAATGAAAGTGTGTCGACACAAAGAGTGGTGGTGGGGATCATTACACAAGCTTGAAAGAAAAAAAAAAAAGGGAGATCTCTTGCAATTAAAAAAAAATCTTATCTAGAAGATTGGCTTAGAGGAGCTCTTGCTGCAATCGGAGGTGGCCACCTCTGCACAAGCTGCAGCATATGCAAATGATGGGAAGACATTTTTTACTGCAGGGGTTTTGTAGGAAATGGATCAAAGTTTCTGCAAGCGCATTTTCTAATTAGGTCAGAGCGTGTCCTAGGTGTCGCCCTACACCTCGATTTGCCAGAACCTGGCGTGTCCCCGTTTGCTTGGCAGAGCGTGAGAGCACACCGGGCTGTGGGCGGAGGTGGGAACAGGAGCAGGAGAGATGGAGCGGGCCTCGGACAGGGAGCGTGGACTCACGTTCCTTCACCAGGGCTCTCGGCTTTCCCTCCGAGTGTCGGTGGTGGTTTTGCGGCGCTGGAAAGACTTTTTGCACAAGAGATTTTCATCAAGGAATTTCATCAAACCAAGTTTAGTCCCTGTTGCAAGTCCATGAACTGTGTAAGATTATTTCCTTCACAAACCTCAGAGGCAAAACCGCAATGTTGGGGAAATCAGATTGACGCTATGACCCATTGCAATGACGGATGACTCTGGATGGCACGAGCATTCAAAAGACACAGAAGACTGATGGGGGTGATCCTGTAATGGATTTAAACCTGCAGGAGGGTCAACGCACTGCTGGACAGCTAAAGCCCCCTACTGTGGCAAAGGAACAGCTCGACAAATCTCAGATGTCAGATGTTTCATAGACATGGGGAAGCAGGCTCCCTAATGGATGACAGAGAAAAAAAGAAAAAAAGGTGTGTGTGTGTGTGTGTGAGGGGGGGGGGGGGGGGGTGTTAAGAGACAGTCCCTTCACCTCACGCAGATCATTGAGAAATGAGTCTCATCAGAGGTACTTTTCCATAGCAGAACCCATACAGCTGAGACAAGGCAACAAAAAGGATTAAGAGCCCAAATGCGTTCCTTCTATTCTCTATGGTGGATACCTGTTTATCGTTCACAAGAGAGGACACTGGCTGTAAATGTGGCAAGAAAAAACAATCTTAGGCATCAGTGAAACAGCAGAAGACACGTCCACATCCTCAGCGGGTTGAATGGCTCCAGCGAGCCGAGAACAGCAGCCGTGGCTATTGCGGTCATGTAACGCGTTACATCAGAAAAGCCAAAGGCTGCTTCCCACTGATACACTTGTCCAGCTACCCTTCACTTCCTCAGTTACGCTGCAAGTCACACGTCCAGAGCTCAACACGTATGGCTGCAGAATGAGATTACAAATACACCACAGCGTCCAAGTGTTGATACTAACGAGGCGGTTCCAGGCTAAAATTAGCCAATGAAACTGGAAACAGGTGGTGTAGTGTTTTAACAAAGGGCTCCTGGGGCTTGTTACTCTCTAGTGAATACTTCCTAGGGGGTGATGTACACCTACATTTGTTCACTCCTCACCAGAGCTCATACATCACTTCACGGCTATTAATATTCCCCCTGACAGATACAGGCCAGAGAAGAGAGAAGACTGCAGAACAATACTGCACAGGAGATCAGTTATAATGCAATTAGATGGCCTGACCAACCTGGCAGAGATAAAAAGGTACAACAGATTTGTTTTCGGGTGGGCGGGGGTGGTGGTGTATGTTGGTTAAATAGGTTATTTTCCTCTCTTTTTCATATTTCTTCTCCATGAAGGAGAACATTATCTACTAGAATGGTTAACTTTGCCGAAAATCACATACGCATTCCGGTGTTGCTTCATTTGCAGGCTGGAGGACGTCTGTGCTGGTTTTAACACTGCCATAGCGGTGACCTGCACACTGGCATCAAGCCCTCGAGTCGCAATGCATTAACGTATGGTTCCTTAACGCAGCAGGCTAAAGGCAGGAGGGTCGCGGTTTGGCTGCCCACACCCTGCTTCCATTAAAGAGACTTGACAGCAACGGCAGCTCAGTAGAGTAGAGCCATCAAACGAGCCTAGTGCTAAAGTAGTAAGTAAAACCTGCATTTAAACACGAGCTGTGGCGAGGTAGCAGACAGCCAGCTAATGGTTGTGTGCGCACGCATGTTTTTCAGCATCACAGATGTGAATGACGATCCCTACAACATTGCTCTACATAAACAAGCTCAATCAGAGATCTGTGCAGTGTGTGTGTGTGTAGGACTACAGGCAAGAGTGAGTGAGTGAGTGAGTGAGGACACTCACATTTCTAAGAGTTAGTTGTTGCTCAACTACCCATCGGGCTGGCCGAGACAGACAGTCACAGAGACAGACAGTCACAGAGAGACAGTGACTGGTAGGTGCGTGAGGGGTGTCTGAATACATGCAGCAGTAGCTACTGGTACACAAAACAGTTCATAGTGAAGACAGAGATAAACATTTTTGCTGCCTGTGAAGAGTGATCGCTGCTCTCCAATTTATCAATTAGGTCAGAAATTACACGGCTGGATAGAATTAAAGAATGGTTATTTTTCACAAACGCTAGTGGTTTTGTTCAAAGATTAGATTAACATTATAGCTATCCTGTTGGATTATAATGTAGGATATTCATGACAAGTCTAATGATGATGAAAATTATTTTATTACTAATCTATTGTGGTCTGCTTTGCCCAGTGTGAAAATACATTGTATTGCCAATTATGATTCGCTCTTAGCAAGCCAATAGTAATATTCATTATCAAGCCAAGAGTAATATTTATTAGCCAGCCAGCTAAGTAGCATGAAAGAAGTCACATTTTAACATCACGTGTTTCACACATCACATTTTTTATACTGCAGTCAAGCGCTTTGGGAAAGAATACACTACAATTTTTGATGCATTATTTACTATAATCTTATTTTTCCTCATTTTGCAGCATTAGAGTCTTTATATCTCTGGGACTACCTCCACATGTGAATAAACATGACTTTATGTTTAATATTTGTTGAGAGCTATGGCTGACACTAGCAACTGCAAAGTGCAACATGGACCAATACTTTTGCATTTCATGCAACACATTAACTTGAAGGATAGCAGGCCTCTAGAACTGAGGCATTTTTTTCAGTAATAAGACACTGAAGTCTCAGATTTGCAGATTTGATCTGAGATTGTAGGAGTTGTAGATGTTGAACTGTTGATATTTGCATGACAAACGTGATGGATGGCAGCGTGAGGCAGCCAAGACTGCCTACATATCGTGCCCTCACTGCCGTGACTGCCCCCACTCATCAATGGCCAACAGAAAAGCTAAACTACACGCGTACCTTTAAGACATTTTTTGACATTTGATATTAGTAACAAATGCGATGGAACGCTGTAGTTGTAGTCATTCATGTTGTGGGTGAAAATAAAAGCCGGTTTAAAGCAAGATGAGTAAGAATGGTATGTTGTCATCAGATCACAGTGTGTACCATCAAATCTTGGCAAATACACCAATCGCAAACCTACTATATAGCGAGTGGCAGTACACTAGCAGTAGCTCACAAATTACTACTGTTACAAGTACGTCCACGCAGTAGAAATCCATCTTCCATGTGTGAAAGAGAAAAACGTGTTACAACAGAAGGATAAAATACAGAACATACAGATGTAGAGAAACATTACAAATGTTCAAATTGTTGATCTTTTTCAATCATCACCTACGTGAAACGTGCATGAATATTTGCCTTGTCCATCGACCACTACGGGAAATTAAACGAATTAAACGTCAAATTAGGTCCCGTTAAAAAACCCACAGAATGTCCAATGTGGACATTTGACTGGACACAGCATGCAGGGACACTAATAAACCACCACTGTGGCTCCCTGCACCAGTTTGACTACTGACACTTGTATCAATATGAATTCAGTTTTTGCCACATCTTGGTTTTTACTCGACAAACTTCATTCTGAAACTTTAACGTCAGTTCACTCACTCACAGCCATCATGTGTGTTTAACCACATCATGCTAACCCCATAACTGCTAACTGACTAGTTAAAACTGTCGACACACTTGAGAATCAACCAGGCGAAATGACTGATTACATTTCTCAGGACACCCAGAAGAAAACAGCCACCGACACGCGTGCCCCCCGTGGGTCGATCCACCCAGACACCGACACGCGTGTCCCCCCGTGGGTCGACCCACCCAGACACCGACACGCGTGTCCCGTGGGTTAACCCACACGCACCGGGCAGCCACAGCTGCTCAGGTAGCCCAGCGAAGATGAGCGCCGCTAGCTGGTGGGAATACGGAGGTCAGCCCGCCAGCTCGCCCGGCTCCTCCCCGCGCTGGTCGGGCCCCGAGCGCCACACGGACGCTCACAAACCCCCTAATGTGACACTAAACACGGGTAACCGCTTCTGGAAGTGAACCGTTACCCCGACGAGATGACCGAGACGAGCCAGGCACAACGCGGGCCTAGATGAAGGCTCGGCGCGGGCTAGCTGGTCGGCTAAAGCCGCTAGCACGGGCTAGCACTAGCGGCTAAGCTAACTAGCTACCGTTACCAAGGCTGCCAGTGCGCTAGCCAGTTAGCCAGCTAGCTACTTTAGCCAGGTTAGCTAACTAACCTGTCAGCGAGACAACACACACCGATATAATGAAACAAACAATATAAACAATGTATTATTTATGTTTGTTACATTATATCGGTACATATAAGAGGATATTCACAATTCTTCACCGTTTCTGTGGTAAACCCCGCACTGCAGTGTTGTGGGCTTTAGCCAGCTAGCCAGTTTGATGCATTTCACCATTAGAAGTAGCATTAGCAAGTTAGCCCATTTAAATTAGCATTAGCAGTCGCTCGCGACCAGGCTAATAATAATACAGCTCGTAGCCGATTTTAGTCCACAGAAACGTTCACAGCGTCGAAGACAAAAAATATTCAGCAACAATAACGTAAAAATGATATATTCTTACCGGTGTTGTAAAACTGCGGCTACTTTTGTCTCTCGCTGATGCAGACAGGAGTATTTTTTCGTTTATTTAGCATGAATCGGGAACATGAGGGCTCAGGCCAGCGGGGGCGAGCAGCGCGTCCGCGGTCGGACCGTCGGGCTCGGGAGGGCGGGGCGGCAGGGGCTGACTGACAGCCCGTCTGGTCCAATCACAGCGCTCAATTTGTACACTCTAGTAAGGTCCATTTGGATCACGCCCACAGCGTCTTACCTGTATGGGTGGAGTTTAAAACCATCGTGCCCGTCGGATGAAGAATAGGCAAAAAACTGAGTTTGGTCAAGCATTGTTTTTACATGCAAAATTATGATGTTTATCTGTGTTATCAAATGTTTATCGTCTCCTTCACAGTAAACCCAAAGTTTAATACATTTTATTAGTAAGCTAACTGAAGCAAAGGTGTTGCATAAATATAGCCACTGGAGACAAAGTTAGAAGTTGAATGGAATTCAAATGGCATTCAAACCTATACACATTTTATTTATTTATTTTTGCTCAAAACTGTTTTGTGTAAATATGATTCAGTGCATATCTTAAGTGTAGTGGTATTTGTTGTTCTTTTTGTGTCTTGTGATGATTCTCAGACAAAACCAGTAATCATATATTTGATTTTTACACATCACATCTGTGAGATGCTCTTAGAATTTTTTTTTACCAACACTTTCCTTAGGGGAATTAAATGGAAAAGCTACCACTGCAATTTTTGTCTGAGCTCTGAAATACCTTATTAGTGCCATAGCTTGTATACAATATATAAATATATATATAAATTAAATATTTCTAAACATGAAATCATGCCACATAGTCATAGCAGAATTAATTGCAGCTATGTTTGATTTGTCACTCACTTGTGAATATCTTAGAAGGGTATTAGTGTGGAGAGCTTAGTTCCCAAACTTTATCATATTGATTATCTCTATGAACACTCACTGAACCAATAACCCTATTCCGGAGGTGGTCTTAAGGGTTGAGGGAGGATTCAATACCCTGGGCCCAACCAGCCGTTGCCCTGCTGAGATGGGGTCAGACGGTCAATAGTGAGAGAAGGCAGGGAAGCAGCTATGACAAGGAACTTGGTGACCAAAGACCTAGAGACCATCCCATCAGATCCCACTGCAGATTAAGCAAGACGGAATCTCTACAAAAGCTATTGATTAAAGAAGTCACTGTACTGTATAAGCTGTGTCTTTTAGTTAACTGCCACGTGGCATTCAGCATCTTTTATTTCCCTTCAAAGGTGCATTTCTCCCGTTTATTTGTAGCGCTTCCGATCTCCCAGCTTATGAAAAGCACACATCAGGCAAATGACCTTGATTTCCAGACAGGCTTTTAAAGTAAAGCAATCATCAGTAACCTGTCTCACCTAGTGTTACCACAACTCCATTAGCCTCTAACAGCTCAAAATGTCCAAGAGCTGTCCGTCAGAGCAGAGCACGAACTCCAGGTACTGTATGTTGGTTTCCATAAAATAACTCTGTGCTGAACCCCCCTCCACCCTCTTCCCTCTCCATCTCCTCTCCCTCCATCTCCTCTCCCTCCACCCTCTCCCTCTCCCTCCATCCTCTCCCTCCACCCTCTCCCTCCACCCTCTCCATCTCCATCTCCCTCCACCCTCTCCCTCCACCCTCTCCCTCCACTCTCTCCCTCCACCCTCTCCCTCCACCCACTCTCTCCATCTCCATCTCTCTCTGCCCAGTCACTTCCTCTCACTCACTGATGGGCTCTGCTTTAGGCTGCCGGTGGTCCACAGTACGTAGGACAAACAAAGCCGTGGTTCAGTAAGAGCCAAGCTTTCTTTCTCTCTGTCTCTCTCTCTCTCTCTCTCTCTCTCTCTCTCTCTCTCTCTCTCTCTCTCTCTCTCTCCCCCATCTCCCTAAATTGATTGATACCTTAGAGAAGTCACCCGCTGACGTGCACGCTCTGTGAAGAGATGGCTGATCCGCCGCCCTGCTAGATTTATATAACGGCTGTGTGGGAGGCCCGTGACGATGGAGAAGGTGACTGCAGCCCATCCAGTAGATACGGTTCTGTTCAGAGCTGCCGAGATGTGTGGGCAAGCCGCTTTTAACAAATGGATACTGGCTCACACTCGGGCTTATGGGGGAGGGGTGAGATGGAATTATGTAAATATCCTTCAGAGTAGTGACACACACCGGATATGGACGCGCGTTCGAAGTAAAATAGCTATTGATTGTAAATTATGACAGATATTCTTGTGCAGGTCTTTCCTCAGTGATTGTGCAGAATTGTATAATGATAAAAAATTACACAATTTTAAAGTGATCATCTATTTATAAGGTATTATCTTAATGGTGTATACAGTAAATCCAGTCTTTCTGAATGTAGGATGCAGTTTTGGTAGCCAAAACACAGATGAGGAAAAAAAAATATTTTTGTATTGTCAATTTTGACAGCGTATATTATTTTCACACTGGACGTGAGAATAGTGAGAGCAGGTGACACTCCTCGTGCAGGCGACACTCCTCATGCAGGCGACACTCATCGTGCAGGTGACACTCCTCGTGCAGGTGACCGGTGGCCCTGTGACATGTGGCACACTCACACGGCTGGCAAATGCTGAATCAGCCCCTGTGTACCTACTGATGCTTGAAAATAGAAATAACCAGCTGGAACACACCGGTAAAAAAAAAAAAAGGAAAAGAAAGAGAAAGAGCAAGAATAGAAAAGAAAGAAAGAGAAAGCAAGAATGGAGAGAATGGAGTGTTGCTTCAGAAGAGACGAGTGATGACTGTGTGTCTGGACTACAGTAAGAAGGGGTGACCCATCACATACACACATCATATATATCAGCCTCCCAGTTTACCTCAAGTGACGCTGTCAAAATAGCGGGTGTTATTTTTATTTATTCCTGTTTCTCATAACGGACGTTATCACAAAGCAGGTCTACAAAGACCTGGGCCCATTCCCATAATGAACAAACCAAGAATGATGCTGGCAAGGAGTTAAAACCCTGAAGCTGGCACCCACGAAGAGAAGCCCAGAGAAGCCAAGACTCTAAAGGAGAACCAAACTGTCACTGAATCAGTGATCTCCTGTTCTCCATGACAATTTTATTAAGCAAGTTGCTTACTGACATAAACTCTTTGTAATGTTTATCAAACATTGGCAACATTAGGTGTGTTACATTTGAAATGGTCGTATACTTAACAGACAACACGGACCTTATTTTACCTAATGAAACTGGCAGTGGCTGAATTTAACAAGTGCGTGTTACACCAGGCCGAGTCAGAAGGAATTATAATTCAGGTATTGTTTTGCCATGTGTTGTTATGAGGTCACTGTTTACTTGAACCCCAGACACTCAAGGAGACACATCCCTTTTGCCCAGAACAATACAGCCATCAATGGGACTTGACAACTCTTGGCTTATCTCTCTGGACCATGTTGGTCAGCTGGACGGCTTTAGTTCTTCAGTCCAATAGACTGCGACCGCACACGCCATTATTTCCCCTGATCCTCCAATGACAGCGCAAATCCTCATGGGTCCCGCGCGCAGCCGACAGCTTCTCCAGGTCCCCCGCAATACCACCAGATCCCGCGGATCAGGCTTCCTGTCCTGATAGATGTTAATTTCCTGGGGCGTCTATGCACGTGTGTGTGTGTGTGTGTGTGTGTGTTTGTTGTCATCTCCCTTGTTTATATTAGAACTGTATATTTGGACTCTTTTTCTACAGTTTTGTGTCACTCTCCAGGCTGGTTATTTATCTGTAAATTGGGGGCCAGGTCTTCCCAGGGAGGCGGCCGCCACTTGTCCCCGCTGAAATTGGGGGGCAGGTTTTAGCCCGTTTACATTTGCCTTGGCTTTGGGAGTGTGTAATGGAGCAATCTACCTCTCCCCATGCCCCCCCCCCCCCCACTCATCACATCCCCAGATGGCTTTTGTGGTATTATTCATCCCTTCAAAAAATTTTCCTACCTTATTGGTCCCCCGGAGCCACATTTTACTGGGCAGTTGACCCTCGTCCTTTATATCCATCCCTGCATCAGCGGGCGCCTCTCACGTCAAATCCCCCCCTCCGGCTTTGTCTGTTTTTCACACTCACTCCCACTCTTGTGTTGAGGTCCCACACACACGGCAGAGTCACTCCATTTACGGCTGAGAGGGGCTCATTCGCAACGAGGAGACATGAGCCGGCCGCTTTTATTTCAGCCTTACCGCTCCCTAACAGTATATTTAAGTGTTACCATTAGGCTGCATGAAGTAATACCTACCACCACTGTAAAAGCATGCTTTATGAATAGGAAAGGCAACCTTATCAAAGAGGACAAGCCCGGGGAGTGAGCTGGACCATGAAGGAGGTGTAAAGGGGTGAGAGATTGCGCTACGATAACTGTTTACACCGGGAGGCAGAACAGGCCGAGTGACGTAAGGGAACAGGAGCGTACGTATGTATTTTTACCCTCTCGTTAGCCCTCTTTATGCTGTCCCGTTGGGGGGGCTGGGGGCAGCACGGGGGGGGGGGGGGGGGGGTGTCTGAGCTGCACCTGAGTGGGAGGGAGAGGGAACAAGACGCTTTACACACCGAGCCCTGCACTGACTCACCCCGGTGGGCGCAGATCCACGGAACAGCGGGGGACACCCACGCCGTGAGCCCACTCTGGACCAATACAGCTCTCTTCTGCCCAGAGAGAAACCACAGAGAGAGGGGGGGGGGGGGGCGGGGTGGAGGGTGGAGAGGTGGGGTGGTGGAGGAAGAGAGGGAGATAAAAAAAAGTGGAGATAAAACACAATCTCTCCCTTAGCAGGGTATAAATAGTTCACTGCTGGTAAAATGGTTTCAGATAGGAGGATATCTCCGTTGCTCCATTCGAAATGCTCTGATCTGTGTTATCGATCGTAGCAGAACTTGCACGGAGCAGAGTACTTTTACACGGAGCAGAGTACTTTTACAGTGATTCCCGGGTTTTCGCCGCAGAGGGTGAGCTGAGCAGAACGCAGCTTTGTGGTTCAAACGTCACCATCTGCCATGTCACTGTGTCAAAGGTGGCAAAGGGTTGGGGAGAACTGACTACTGTGCTGCTGTACTCTAGAGCACACGTGTACTGTGCTGCTGTACTCTAGAGCACACGTGTACTGTGCTGCTGTACTCTAGAGCACACGTGTACTGTGCTGCTGTACTCTAGAGCACACGTGTACTGTGCTGCTGTACTCTAGAGCACACGTGTACTGTGCTGCTGTACTCTAGAGCACACACACACACACACACACACACACACACACACACACACACACACACATATACATATATATATATATATATATATATATATATATATATATATATATATATATATATATATATATATATATATATATATATATATATATATATATACAATATCTGCTTAAGGACATTAAGGACATAATCTAATAATATAGTTATTTGTCTGTAAAATGCACCTACACCTAAAGGTCAGATAGAATTAAAAAGTGTCTCTTGTTTGTTCAAAGCCAGAAAGAAACAAAGTTTGAACTGATGATTAAAATCCTTTTCACCCCTTCTGCTCTCTAAAAAATAATAAATCACAAGAAAACAAACAAACAAAACCCTCAGATTGTGGCTCCTACCACAATCCTCCTTGGCACCATCACCAACAACCTGATAATAAAACTGGTCCAGTGACAGAAGGGAGGTGGTGGTGGTGGTGATGGTGATGGTGGTGGTGGTGGTGATGGTGGTGATGGTGGTGATGGTGGTGGTGGTGATGGTGGTGGTGATGGTGGTGATGGTGGTGGTGATGGTGGTGATGGTGATGGTGATGGTGGTGGTGATGGTGGTGGTGATGGTGGTGGTGATGGTGGTGATGGTGGTGGTGATGGTGGAGGTGGTAGTGGTGGTGGTGGTAGTGGTGGTGGTGGTAGTGGTGGTGGTGATGGTGGTGGTGGTGATGGTGGTGGTGATGGTGGTGATGGTGGTGGTGATGGTGGTGATGATGGTGGTGATGGTGGTGGTGATGGTGGTGGTGATGGTGGTGGTGATGGTGGAGGTGGTAGTGGTGGTGGTGGTAGTGGTGGTGATGGTAGTGATGGTGTTGGTGGTGTGGTGGTGGAGGTGGTGGTGGTGATGGTGGAGGTGGTGGTGGTGGTGATGGTGGTGATGGTGGTGGAGGTGGTGATGGTGGTTGTGGTGGTGGTGGTGATGGTGGTGATTGTGGTGATGGTTGTGGTAGTGTTGGAGGTGGTAGTGGTGGAAGTGGTGGTGGTGGTGATGGTGGTGGTGGTGGTGATGGTGGTGGTGGTGGTGGTGGTGGTGGTAGTGGTGGACGTGGTAGTGGTGGTGGTTGTGGCGATGGTGGTAATGGTGGTGATGGTGGTGGTGGTAATGGTGATGGTGGTGGAGGTGGTGGTGGTGGGTACATCTGCATTCTCAGGCAGACAGCGAGGCAAATGCTAAAGTATCAGCGTATCTGTGGTGACCAGGCAAGGCAGGAACAGAACTGCACCACGGCAATTACCGAGAAGCTCACCAGCACCGACTAAACGCTCCACCAGGTGATGGAGCAGGCCGGAGAACACAAATGGACTCGCACTTCAGGCCCACAAAATCGAGCGGGTTAGTGGAGAAGCGACACGAGTCACATTCTGCCGGGTCAGTAACAATTAAGGGAGATAATTACCCAACGCCGAGAGCGAGATGTTCGTGTGGCACTGCTGACCATCTTTGTTACAGGGCTAATGGATTGTAACAGCTCACGTTAAGATGTCAAAACGAGTTCATAATGATATCTGGCAGAAATTGGCCCGAGTCGAATTGTTTGTTTATCTTGTGCCACTGTCTGAGTGCTGTCAGATGTGTCAATGATTTGGCAACTGAGCATTTGTAAAATGCTACTGCAATGCCTTCATTTCAACACCAAGAGTGCTCTGAACTGCATGCCACTTTTAATTTAACATTTGTAGAGCCTCTGGTGCTATTCTCAGACGTGCCTAAGCACCTGAAATTAGTCCACTCTTGTCCATTAGTTACTTGGGTACATTCTTTCAAAGCCACCTTCAGTTGGAGAATCCTTAATAAACAAATAGCAGGCCATCCAGCCGGCCCATCCAGCAATCGATCTGAGTACTCCATTCTCTGCTTCCCTTGTACAACCCGAGCGCAACAACACTACGTGAGCCCCTGGTGAATAAAATAAGAAAATGATGGCTCTCAGTTATGAGTTTATACTCGCAGGAGGAGAGGTGAGATTAGCGAGCTGAGCAGGCTGGGCTAGTTTCACCAGAAGGGACCTCCTTCTCCTGTCAGGTGGCTGGTGTGTAGGAGAGATAACATTTGGAAATCCTGCATGCTGTTGTCAAGCAACCTCGACCCCAGATCCCGGCTGTCTCGTGGTTCTTCCAGACAGAGATGATTAATGCTCGGGGAGTCACCCGCACCAGCCCCACACTCTACCATTGTGTGTGCGCGGGCCGACAGGAGAAAGGGGATCTGGGCAATTAAAAAGGGACAGTGCTGGCAAGGAGCAAAGCCATCGGTTTGGGGGGGGGGGGGGGGGGGGGGGTTGTTGTTGTTGGGGGGGGGTGGATGGGGGGGGTGGAGCAAAAAAACAAAACAAAAATATAATGTCTGCTACGGTAGCAGGGGATCAAAAGGGTTGTTTTTTTAACATAGTGCCAACGTTGTTGCACAGGCATCGCGAGTCACAAATAAAGCAGCATCTCAGTAAGATTAGAATGAAAACGGCCAAGGTTATAACCCAGGCAACAGAAGCCAATAAAACCTTCAACTTTGATTTGCGTGGCCCTGCCAGACGCGTAATTGCGGAGCTGTAGAATGAGAAGCTGGCAGAAGCGGCTCAACTCTTCGCATCCGCGGCTGTCATGTGTCACGAAACTTTATCACGCTCATACTTCGCCGACGTTGGAAAACTTTTAACTCCACAGCTGGGAAGGTTGTTTCCAATGACCTGGTTACTGTAGTGGTAACATAATCCTGAAGATTACACAACCTCATTGAGATATTCTGATCACATTACTGTTGAATTACATTTTGTTTAAAGCAAATACTGAAGTATAATGATTGAGCGTTGTGGTACATTTAGCAGCACAATACATTTAAAAATGGGGGGATTCTAAAAACTGTTGTACAGTCACAGATGCAATAAGAAATGAAAGTGAGCGATATAGTACAGTTACTACGGTACGTTCTGCTAGTGTTCAACCGTGTTGTAAATGCAGTGGTGCTGAGTGTCACACAGCAAACCCGTCCTGACACACCACCGTGTCTTCTACGCCTGCAGGATATGAACACAATGTCCTGAGAGCTTTTATTCCATGCCTAACTTCCCAGTGATCACCAGTTAAATGGCTCCCATTCACAGAAACAACACACACCAGCAACGCGAATCTGACAACCTTACACTAACAGGAAAAAGACTTCCATTCAACCAGTATTTGAAAGCAGCTTTAAAAAATGAAATGAAATCCTTTCATAATTTGCCCCCTCTTACACTACATCTGTGACAATGTTGGAGGAAAGATTCCAGTACCTTTAATCCACTGGTTTTCTACACACCGCTCCTGCATTGGTGGAAGACAGACCACAAGTAGGCAGTTAGCTGTCAGAAGCTAATCAAGACTCATCCACACCCCCCAACCCCCATTTTGTCCTGCTGTTGTTTATGTTTGATTAATTGTGGAGGCGTTTGGAGAGAGGGGGGGGGGGGGGGGGGGGGGACAGGGCCTTGCATCTATAAAACAGCATTTGCAAATGCAGCTTGGTGAAAGCTGTTTGCAATCCAAAATGATTAAATCACACTGCACTTGGAAGAGTATTTCTTCTCCCTCTTGTGATTAAGCTAAATCATTCATTACTGTTCAACCACCGTTGTGATGTGATTTTCATGAAGGTGGACATGTCTGACTGTCACAAACTTCTGCTTCAATTAGTGCACTGCAATCAGAGACAACTCTAACACTAACACACTAATACTGCTTCTTCTTCTATTTTTAGCCAGAGAAAATGTCTTGAGTATGCCCATATGTTTTTGCAGCCAATTTAATTATTTGCTTATTAATCTCTTTTAAATTTTTCTCACTTACACAATTGGTGTCATTTTGAAAGAGACGGAATTCATTAGAGATTCGGATAGGAGTACAACTCACTCACTTTCCAACTAAAACCATTCTAGGTTAAAAAACAAACAAACAAACAAACAAAAAAAAATGACCAGTTGGTTTGATTTTTATTCAGTTACACAGTTTCAGTTTTTAGTTTAACATTAGTCTTGGGAACTAGAAGAACATAATGATTAATAAAAAAAAAATACTGTGTACCGTCAGCGTGTGCTTTTAAAAGAGAAATCTGCAGTTAAATCCTCATGTCCTTGTGAAGGAAGTCTTCCACTTCTGAAAGACAGAGTTCAACTTTTGATGTTTGTTTTAAACAGAGACGAAGAACAAGTGTTTTTCATTAATGAGTATCTGAAATGTCGAGGACACAGTCAGGGGGTATGCAGGCAAGGTGACATTTATTCTCTGTGGTTTGGATTTCGAGAGCTCGACGATAGAGCTTCTCTTGACACGGACTCTCTCTTCCTGTCATTTAATTAACCTTGGCACGGATTAAGATGTTATCCACCGTTATCTGAAAGCGAGGGTAGCGGGTGGGGGAGTGTAGGCACTGAAATGACTCCACGTTTGTTAAGATGTCAGAAAGTGAGATGTTCCCAGCTATCCTAGCACATTAGAGTAATACGCTTTGATATTTGAAGGAGTTATTATGAACTGTGAAGAGGGAGCAAACAGGTTGTCTTTTGTCTCCTGTTGCTCTAGTTCTGACATTATGCAGAGGTTAATCCACAGGGCTCGGTAAAACACTAAAGCCGGTCAACTCAAGACATCACCTCTCACTCTTTCTCTCCGAGTTTGGGTCGAGTGGCACACTTGTGGCACCTTAAATAAATCTGTAGTAAAAAGAATTCAAAGTCTGCTTATAATGCAACTTTGAAACTCAAACTGAAAAGTAGCCCGGATTCAAACGCTGAAACTGGTGCATAAAGATCACAGAGCGACCTGATAAAAGAGAAGAAAAAACCATACCAAACTCCGACCACGTTACATAAGAGTTCCTCGAAATAAGGCTGAATAATTCTTTACTCCAACTTCACAACCTGCTGTGGTCTTGCAACTTTCCTTGTCTCATGGTGCTAAACCCCTCCCAGCTGACCCCCAGCCCGGCTCCAGCCGTCTCTGTTATTTAGCACGGCTCCTGGGTGCATTGTCTTCAGTGTGACTGAGACTCCAGCACCTGCTGACCATAGGTGCATTGTGGGAGGACGCACCTGGAGGCACCGGGCGCTCGCTCCAAGTCAGGTGCTGCGTAAGCGGAAACGACACACCCGTTCTGTGAGAGAGTGCCGGGAAAGGCGGGCGTTTGGGGACCGAATGAACAGCTAGTGCAAAGTCAGACGCTCCGTTTTCCAAAGACAAAAGGTCACGTGCACCTCTGCTTCCTGGCACCAATTAGGAACAACCTAAACTGATCTCCAAACTTCCTCTGTCCCACCACGTCTACACGCAGCCATTCGTTAAAGATTCACTCCACAGTAGTTCAGTGAATAGTGCTTCATTGCAAACTTTAATGATGCACCACAAGCATTAATGACGTGTAATAAAGACATGTCTAATAAGAGATTTAATACTTACAGATTTGGGTCTAAAGTCATATTAACTAAGCTTAATAACTTAATTATCCAGTTCCAACCGACTTCTTAATGTTTGAATGTTGTTGTAGCCTGCTACCTCCAAAGTTAGACAGTAGTGTTATGGCTACTCTAACAGCGTTTCAGCTGATCAGTGTTTCCCCTATTACAATTACTGTATTCTCAGTGTAGCCTTGTCTGTTTTTGGACTGTGAATAATATATACCATAATTAATTATTAAACCTGTTTCAGTGACACTTGTTTCTGCATTAAATGGATAATGAAAAGCTCTATGTATAACCTCCCAGGTTAATGTTTGTTTTATATTTCCGGGGCCTATAGTCTGTGGTCACAGCCACCATTCCCATCACCACAAGGGACGGTAAGAAGCTGTTGTCGGATATTAAAGCATACAGCTCCACTTCTTATGTACTTCACCCCCACCTCCACCTCCTGCCCCACCCCAATAATGTTCCCCTGTCAGGAGACAAACACAACGGTGCTGTCCGAAAGAGAGAAAGGGGGGGAAAAAAAAAACGCTGACATGCAGGTGCATGAAAGATTGATGCGCTGAACCCCTGGGCTGCTGGTGTCTGGTGGTGCTGGCCTGCGTGTGACTGAGCGGGGACGTTCCCCAGGGTTCTCCGCGGCAGCTGCTGAATCTTTTATGACTCCTCTGCTCCAGGGGACCGAGGTGTGGCTACGTTTGGTTCTCCCCCGAAATTGTGCCCGGTGGCCCCCTGGGGAGAGTGCAGGAGACGATGCCCCCGAAAGAGGAGGGAAGAGTTGGTGCAGGGGGGTAGGACACGTCCGTGTCTGCCAGTCCTCATCTTCTGTGAATGTCCCTGACAGCACAGATGACTTAGAAGGGACAGAGAGCCTGAATAACTGGTTGGGCCGGTCCCACCAGAAGCGTAGCATGCTAAAGCTATTCATAATCTTTTTAAAATAATCCACTGCAAGTATACCATGAATTTGCGCACAATGAACACTACACAGCTGTAATTAGATTTCAGGCGTGTAGAGCTGATAAACTGGAAAAGTTGTGGAGATTCCAGTGTTGGAGACATGAAGCAATTTCTAATGTGCACGTACACATTGTTCTGCGAAGATGAATTAGTTTGAGACACTCGTGTCTAAAGAAAGAAATCTCACAAACTAATGAGTTCTTGTTGTTATTGCAGAAACGCTCGCTCTCCGCGAGAATTTCAACAGCAGGCTAAGTTGACCTATCTGTCGCTACCATGGTAACATCGGAACAGATCTCTGATGTTTCCTGCCAAGTGTAGATATTTATAACAACCCTGAGCTTTATGTTAAACTGTTAACCTGTTATGAGAACAAGATGCTATCTTACTCCTATAGAACATCAAGCCTCCTGATTGTAGCCTATGAAGACGCTGAAGGTTATCAGGGAGGAATATGCATTTAATGCTCGTTATAACCTACAAGACAACACTCTTTCTTAGAAAGATTGCAAGTGAGAATAATATTTAAATATCAACCTAAACTCTGAACATTTGTGTATTGGCGAAGAACGTTTTTAACAATCCAATCAAATATGCATTTTTTTCTGTTGAATGGACTTATTCAGAAACAGGGGGTCTTGTAAGAAGTCACGTGGTATTAGTGGACCTAAATTGTTATGCAGCTACTGGAAGATTGTTAGAAGATATTTACTGCAAAGATAGGCAGATTGATTTCATCCAAGATAGTGAATTAAGTTAATTCGTTTCATTCATTTTAAACTGCCACTTGATAATTAGAACAGCTAAGAGCAAATTAGCAACTAACTGGTTAGAAAATACATTTACATTATAACTAATAAAATTGATGAGTTACAAATATATTTATGGCAGATTCTTGGTCAGGACACTGACTTGAATGAGGAAAAGATTTTTGCTGAACTGTTTCTAATTCACTTGGTTTATTCATAGCATAAATTCACTCACACAAGCTGTAAGTCATTCATTGCCTTTAGTTGTTTGTCTTTTCACTTACTTTTACATATTGCTTAATTGCTATATAATTCTAATTAACGGTGCATATTGCATAGCTTTAATTACACAGGCACTATTTAGAAGAACACAACAAATTATAAAGTATAATGATGCATGATTTCCATAAATAATCATAAGGTGGGTGGAATAAGAGTTGTCTTATTTGGAGTGTTGGCAATCATATTATCATGTACAAATTAAAATCTTTTCAACCTTTGAAAGATTGAAGCACCACCTCAAAAAACAAAACAAAAAAACCTCCCTGTCACTGTACACAAAAACACAAGAAGGTTTGTCTCCTCTTTGCCTCACGTAGGTAAACGTGTCACTGATAGACACATTCATTCAAACCTTCCCGACACTCCTATTTCACGTCGAAACGCAGTATGGGGGCACAGGGCCTCATGCTGTGACAGGGTACCGGCAGTATCATTTAAATGCGGCCCTCCAAATTGTTTGCCATGACATTTGTGGGCCAAGCCAATCCATGGCTCATTTTACCTCTCTGGGATTATATCAAAAGACCAGCGCTCCATTAGATCAATACCGGCGAGATCTCCCCGGCCCACTCCAGCGTAAATATCACGTGTGCTCGCCCGTTTGTCGGGCCAGAATTAGATGCGGGTGTCTACACGCTGCTTAGGGCTTTGATGAGAGCAATCAGGCGTCTCCAAAACGCACGTGGGCAGCACAAAAGCAGACTCGCAGTAATTGCTAGTTATTAAAGCTCGTAATCACCCCCAGCGCGCAATGAGGTATAATGAACTTCACTGATGGACCCATCTCAGAGGATATGAACGTCTTGTACATGCAAAGGGGAACGAGAGTGAGACTGAGTGTGTGTGGGGGGAGAGGGGGTGGGGGGGGAGGGCGGGAGTCTTAATTTGGGAGCACAGTGGCACAGGACTGAAAGTGATCTCTCTTTGTATTTGTCTGTTGACGTCCTTAAGGGAAGTAATCAGCTGCAACCCCAGAAGTGTGTTTCCCCCCACCGGCACTCGAAGGGAATCAAAACGCCGTCGACTTGAAACACTCTGTTCCTGCTGCCCACGCACACACACCCACGCTTGTCCACCCACAGTCTTCTCCAAACCCCCAAACAGACACCGAATGCCCGTTCGTTCGCTATGAGTCAAGCGGATTTATTTCCGTGGAACTTTGAAAAGAAGAAAGGGGGGAAAAGGGCCAAAGGAAAAGTGAAGAGTTTAAAGTGAACGGAGCTTAGCATATGTTCATTATCGTGAACAAAGAACCTTGCGATAGTTAAGACAGAAACAGATGTTAAAAACCAAAGGTGCTAAGAAAAAATGCGTTCCACTTCACCCCTCCGGTTGACGTGTTGGCCCCCCAGAGGAGTCTGACTGTTTTGCTGCCCCAGGTGACCTGACTGACATCTCACATCCACACACAGGGCTGGCGTGTCAGCTCTGTATTAATGAACTTGATTTGTCATTCCTGACTTAATTGGGGCCATCTTTATTCATCAGCTATTTTTTTCTTTTCACTTCTTTTTTTTCCCCACAGAACTAACAGACTCAAGGGGGATCGAGCCAATTTAATTGCGAGGTGAGGACTACAGTAGAACCTCAGGAGCAGTTTGGAGGTCACCACATGTCACCACATGTCACCACATTCACCAACATTCACAAAAAACGATGAGCAGAGTCTTCTTGGCCAGCAATGCTGACACATTTGGTATCCGCACACTTTCCACATCTCTACATTTGAACTGTGTTGAACTAGTTAGCTATAATTTTTTTACATTACGTTTGGATTCAATGTTAACATGCACTGATTACATGCTGAACTGTTAACCTAATTGAAATGCAGACAGAACACAAAATATTAAACAGGTCATGTTTTGCCTAATTGCTTGCCGTTATGATTTGGGAACATGTGGTTAAACTTGTTCAACCCATTATGATTTAGTAACCTTAATATACTAAACATTTGGTTTAGCCTATAACTAACCTACTCCATTTGAACTTACCCAGCCTACACATAGCACATGGTTTATTAGAAACATTTGTTAGAAAGGTAATTTTTGTCACGACTATGGCTACGTCTGAAATGGTCTACTCATTTAACATCGGGGCTGTGGCCAGGCCCTAGTCAGTACCGAGCCTGCCCACTCATTCCACACGTGCCTGTCACGACACTCATTCATGTCCAATTTGCATTCTCACTTTACTTTCGTTTACTTTAGATTATTTTTACGTTTAATAAAAACACGCTAGTAACACTCGCACCTTGATGGAGGGATGCCACGGCTATACAAGGAACCTGCGATGGGGACACCAGACCATGCACTCTTGAGCAGGAAATCACTCCGAACTTTCGTCGAGCAAACTATCAGAAATAAGACTAGCGCTACAATCATAGCACACTGAAGCGATTTAGTGATGTTTTACAACTTTACAACTTTAAATATGTTTCGGCATGACTAATAATACCCGGGTGTACAGCCACATCCCTGTTCCCTCTAATCAATAAAACTGAGTGAAATCCTGCAATGTTTATTTCTTGAGCACAAGCTTCGTTTATTCTCGTTGGAGTCACATTAACACACCGTGACAGTTACTTTGGGGCTCACCTGAAATAACGGTGCCGAACCTGACAACATGTCTGTTATACTGATAATGCTAAATAAAGCACTACCATCTGCCACAGGAAACGTTATGCATTGTGGTACTGTTGCCTGTTCACTTTTCACATTTACGGGGCACTGTGGGTAACAATATAGCGAACTATATAGGAAATGTGAAGTGTACACAGAGCATTTGAAAACCACTTCAAATTGCCGACACTTTAAATAGAACACTAAACCGTAAGTAGGGTGAGATTTAGGACGCACTTTATGGCCGAGCACTGTTAATGTTTTTCCCATCCTCCAACACTACATCATCGGACACCGCCACCGTTAGCTGGATTTGTGGGTGGCACAACACTCAGTAGTAACACTGACATGGAAGAAAAAAAAATGTGCACAACACCCAACCGGCCTCCCATGTCACAATCATGTCAGTGTGTCATTGTACAAATATAAAATGGATGTGTGAGACAGCTGTGTCTAATAGAGCAGAGAGGGTGCTGGGTGGTGTCTAATAAAGTGGGCAGTGAGTGGAACGGTTGGAGATATGATTGAGAGATGACGGCGGAGTTCTCTTCCCTGCAGTGCCATTACTGCATCCTAATCAATCACCTGCGTAATTCAATCATTTAGGTTGCACAGATGACTCAACATGGATTTATATAATCCCTCTTTCAGATTTATATAATCCCTCTTTCACAAGATCTTGCAGTTTATATGAATTCACCACACACTAGGCCAAAACGAAGAATGACAAATAACCTGCAACCAGAAGTGTGTTTGGCCCAAACCAGTTCTGGTTTCATGAGGTTTTGTCCTCTGGATTTAGCAGCATATGCTTCATTTAACAAGCCCCTTTATCCATTTGGAGCCTCATTTGCTTATGGAAGACAAGATGGCCGCCAACGTCAACATGTTATCAAAACATCACACCTTCTTTGAGAAGACACAAACTGTTCACAGTGAATAGAAACCCCCTTTGAAATGATAATATACGCTGGAACGAAATGTAAATGAACCATATTGTCCATTCAGTGGTGGATCTAAGTAGCTTCAGCACACTGTGACGTGTCCCCTACGCTGTTTCCATCAGCCACACAGCGTTTGAAATGCAGTGCACCTGTATTCATCGACAGGCAATTTGCACAGGTTAGAATTCCTGCGGCTCTATCAGAGACTTATGAGGGTCCGATTGTCCCATGTGAATAAGTAACAGCGTGGGCACTGTTCCTGTACATTCTGTCAGCATTGGACCTTTTGGGAATTTCAAAAACCCTTCACACCTACATCCTTGCCACCCGAAATAGACAAGGTGTCTATGTCTCTCTCTCTCTCTCTCTCTCTCTCTCTCTCTCTCTCTCTCTCTCTCTCTCTCTCTCTCTCTCTCTCTGTAGTCCTCTCTTAGATGAGGAAAAGCAAAAGAAAGAGGGAGGGAGAGAGAGAAAGACAGAGGAGATATAAATAGAATCCATTACTCCATTATTACAGCCTATCGTCTGTTGCTAGGCAATGGTATCAGATTAACACTAATTATCATTTTATCACACCCCCCCCTTGACATTCTCTCTCTTTCTCTCTCTCTCTCTCTCACACACACACACTCGTTTTCTCTCTTTCTTTAGCACTTTCTTTCCTCTGCAAAGGCTGAATTGTCACTTTGAACATTTGCATTGAAGAACTGTCGGCACACTCCGAATCCATTTATTAAAATATCTATGTTCAGAAGCATTTCATTTGTGCTGTTATGAGAGGGGACTTAATGAATAGAAGGAAGCTAATATCAGCTCAGCTGTTATACACCTTCTAGAGAACACCAAATATCATCAAGTGATTAAAAAAAAGCAGAGACATAATAACCCTTACTGTGCATCTACCAAGATATCCAGTGTTTGTGCTAGCCAGGGCTACATGACTGCATTGTGTCTTTATGTTGTCGTTGGAAAAATTGTAGGCTATAGTCCTTTTTGTTCTGCGTAAAATGAATCGCAGCGCTAATTAAAGGTAAGTTGTTGGTGGCATTTAGGATGTGCGGTGTATTCACTGTGTGAACGGAGGAGAGGATTCAGCAGCTCGCCCCCCTGTCCCAGCCCCCAGCCCCACGGCGCTCTGGGTGATTTATTCCTGTGGAACTGTGGCAGCGGTGTAGGCCAGCGCTCCGGGGCAGGCATGCCTTGTTCCCAACCTGCCCATTGTTTCTGCGTATAGAGCCAGTAATGAGAGAGTGCGGAGGAGCAGAGCTCAGCGCCGCTGTCAGCGTGAGGAATGCAGGCGCAGCAAGAGCGCGGAGTGCTAGCTCACACCCGCCCGCGCGGACGGGCACACGCACGCTCGCACGCACGCATGATCGCACGCACGCAGACATTCGAGCGCACACGAACGCAGACGTGCTCTCTCTCTCTCTCTCTTACATGCGTGCAGACACACACAAAAAAAATGTTTAAATGTGCTTGCACGTACCTTTGCCTCTGCCTGTGGATTTGCGATCAATGTCTATATCAATTTCTTTGGATAGCATTGCCAGAGATCTCTTGCTTGGAATACATTACCCTTGAACCAATTACTGAATGTTAAGGGCATGTGTAGTTAAATCTTTAGCAAGGCATCAGAACTAGAAAGAGAAAAGAGAGTGATACTATGGAAATAAGAGACGCACATAATGCATCCCCCCAATAACTTGCAAACGCACAAGTGAGTCCCACCTGCTGGGGGACCCTAAATCATACATTGTCATTCCACATTGAGGCTCCCCTAAGTCTTTGTCCAATTAGAGGTTGGGGCATGCATCAGGGAAACTCTAATATGCATGAGCATAATGAAAACAGCGGCAGACTAAGTCCATTCAATACTTCATCCTCATTTCTTTGGCTATCATTTAAATAATGGATTAAAGAAATCACCTACTGGGTATAATGGGACAAAGGAACACTTCTTTACCCCCCCTGCTCACAACTGGACAGGGGGTGTTGTGTTTTGCGTCATGCAGTGTAACTCAGGATTATCTCATTCGAGGATTTGGGGGAAATTTTGAAGTCAGGTTGAGACAGTCCACACCAAAGGTGCCCCACTTTTAGCATTAATAAATCTGAATGTGGCATGCAGGATTCGCCCCCCAATTTAGATTAGCAGAGTCCAAGTCCGTCTTTATCCAGATCTGTAGGCTTACGGGGCAGTTACTGCACGAACGGTCCTATGCAGGTCTTCAGTGGCCCAATTCCCATTTCCTCGCTGCGAATTCCCGACTCGCCAGCCTCCCTGGAAAACGGGCTGGTCCTCACCTTGAAAATGAGCCATCCGCCTTTGATTTATGGCGTCGGAGCGGAGCGTTTCCATCTTCGCCCCCCGAGTTGTCACGGCCATTCTATAATTGGCCAACGCGCGTGACCGACCTAGCCAGCGTTTATCGGCAGCCATGTTTGGGAATTTTCCTCCGCTCTTGCCTTGCCACGCTAGCAGAGGCAAAAAAGTAGGACGCCGGTCGACGCCGCCCGCATTGTCATTAATCGTCCTACCCTTTCCGGCACCCAATGGGGGATGAGGGGAGGGAGGACGGTAAGAATAATCAGAGCGGAGTGAAACAGAGCCTGGTCTGGAAGAGGAGCTACCCAGTTCCCCTTGTCCTCCGTGGAGAGCGAAGGTAAAAGATTTCACATTGAGAGAGGTGAGTGAATTGGGATACCGGCGAGCGACGCTTACTCTTCCCAGGACTCTGCAATGCTGGTGTCGCCCTCAAAGTGTCATTTGAGCGTGTGATGTTTCTGTAATGCTCCCCTCCTTACTGTGCTGCTGGATGCCCTGGAAGAAGGTTCTAGCTGCAGCTGGTCCTCAGGACACTTTCAAGCAGACGTAATGATGTCTAATGCACAGCCATCTCTATAAAGCTGTCAATGTAACTTAAAGGCCTTGATAAAAGAATAAATGTTTATCACTCTGTTGCAAAGCTTTATTTAATTAACATGTTCTTTCTAGATGGAAATGGTTGAATGGTAAATAATGTTTATCTTACACCGTGGTAATTTTATACCCCCATACACTACCGATTCTACACTCTCATTTTTACTCAATGCAAGAACAGGTCTATTTACATTTTGAAAGTTTTTCAGACCTTGTAATTTTTTTAACTTATTTTTTATTGCCTCTGGTTCCTAGCATCAATATTTACCTGTATCTCTGAGGCACTGTTAGCTATAGTAGAGCACCCTCCTTGTTCAAGTGTGCTTTGGGTCACTGCAGTGTGTATCTAGCTCCCTTGGGAAAGTGAAACCAATTAGCATACTGGTTATTTCATGTTAATTACTTTCACTTTCTGATTCTCTTTTTTTGTCGGAGCTCTACCAAAAGAAAGAAGACTGTAATTTATGGTTGTGTCAAGAAGATGCACTATTTACAGACAATACCACCTATAGGAGTCTTTTAAGAGCATCATACCATTTACTGAAAAATATATCAGCAGCAGAAAGTTTAATTTGGTCAGAGCTATGACACATCTGAAGTCTAGAGCTCTTGGTTCATTTAACAGTAGTGGACTAAAATGTTTACCACTAGGGGGCCAGTTAAATGTTTATAATAGCATAGCACAAAATTCAGCACGACCCCTCCCCTCTCACACAGCCCCTCCTCACTCTCAAAAAGCCCCTCCCCACTCTCACACAGCCCCTCCCAACTCTCACACAACCCCTGCCAACCATCACACAGCCCCTCCCCACTCTCAAAAAGCCCCTCCCAACTCTCCCACAGCCCCTCCCAACCTTCACACAGCCCCTCCCCACTCTCACATAGCCCCTCCCCACTCTCACATAGCCCCTCCCAACTCTCACATAGCCCCTCCCCACTCTCCCACAGCCCCTCCCAACTCTCCCACAGCCCCTCCCAACTCTCCCACAGCCCCTCCCAACCTTCACACAGCCCCTCCCCACTCTCCCACAGCCCCTCCCAACTCTCACATAGCCCCTCCCAACTCTCACATAGCCCCTCCCCACTCACCCACAGCCCCTCCCCACTCTCCCACAGCCCCTCCCCACTCTCCCACAGCCCCTCCCAACTCTCCCACAGCCCCTCCCCACTCTCCCACAGCCCCTCCCAACTCTCACATAGCCCCTCCCAACTCTCACATAGCCCCTCCCCACTCTCCCACAGCCCCTCCCCACTCTCCCACAGCCCCTCCCAGTTGTCCTATCCTCTCCACCCTGGGAGAATACTGGGGTCCCACCTGCTCTATTCTCCATGTGTCCGTAAACACCAATTAAACGGCGCTGTGCGGAGGCCGGACGGTGCTGCCCGCTCACTTTACCGTTGAGTACGTAGAAACTCCATTATCTCACTATCTACAAAAAGGCCTGTTGGTCATCCCACCTGGAGGCCGTGGACGCTCCAGTCCTTCTCCTCTTCTTGCATGTTTTTATCATTCTTCATCAATATCAAAACATGTTTTCCAAAGATATAAAAGCAGTCTAACATGCTGAATATATGAGTAATTGCTTAAGAAATACTGTTTATTGTATACCTAGAGTAATCTTCATTTACCTTCAGTTTCTATACTCGGTGGAGAAAAAATGTCTTTATTGAATCTGGTCTACGGTCCCTTTGGTTTGCACGGCTCATAATTCACGATGAAGCTTTTAATCTTGTCATCATTAATATACATGAAAAATATCCACAAAAAATACCGCCCTGTTAGTTTGGAATTCGCTGTTGGGATCGTCCTGTGTACTTGGGTTTGAGTCCAGGAGGCTACTGAGCTCACGGTCGTTGGAACAGGGCCTGTGGTCGTCTCAGGAGGGATGAGGAAAACGGAGGAGATGGAGATGAGGGTGAAGTTGGAGGAGAAGTCTTGTCTCTCTGGAGTGCCACACGCCTGCGGCTGCGGGGCCAGTGGGAAAGACACGTTCGACTGTCACGCTCACTAGCTTCTGCATGAGTGGTGCCAGGGTCCTGCCAGCTCTCTCTCTCAGCCCGGTGTCTCTTCAAACAGAGTTGCTGCCTTTGCCAAGTAGGTCTACCAAGTCTGTGATGTAAGTCAGGGTGGAGCCATACACTGTTTGTGTGTGACTGTATTATGTCGCCGTATCACAGATATCTTATTTCCTTTGTTTACAAAATGCACACGTCACAGTGACACACCCAGTCGTTTCTTGTTGTCCGGGAGCTGAGGTGCTAAGCTCTTTGCCTTCCCACAATGCACAGTGGCCACAACAGGAGCAGGAACAGCCTGCGATGCCACTTCATCTGATCTGACAAACAATCAGGAGAAGATCTAAACCCACTTCTCTTCTGCACAAACTCTCTCATCCGCGGGAAGAGGTTTCTCACGTTTGCGTGCGAGGACCACGGGCTCAGCCCGCGTGAGACGGGAAGAGCCTCTGTGACAGGGGGACGTGTGTGCAGAGCGCGGGGGCCAAGCCCACGGAGGGGTGTGATCCTCCACGCGGCTCTCACACAACTTATCTCCTCTACTTCTGGCATCTGCAGAACTTTCTGAGCCATCCTGGTTTCTCTGAAGCGGTTGCCATGGCAACCCTGGGGGAGCTGAACTTTCCTCCTCACTTTTAGAAACAAAGTTAAATTAAATGACTTCCTCTCGGGTTCAGTGAGAAGTAGCTACAGGTACTGCAATATCTCACCTAAACATGCACCCTTAAACAAACGTCTAAATGAAGAAACTGCATGAATTAGGAATGCACATATTTTTTTAAGTCATGAGGGAGGTGTAATGTGACATAAATCTTACTGAAAACACACTGGGGCACTACCGGGACTTGCAGTGATAAAAAGACTAAAAAACTAAAAAAAAAACAAAACAAAAAACAACCAATCAAACAGGCCATTGGTGGTTAATGGACATTTTGCCTCAAATCTTATCCTCATTCATTCGTTTCTTCTCTTTCCCTCGTTCACCGCCGGGTGGGCGTTTGTCTCCGGCTCCTTTCCGTCGCCTTGGTGAGCCTGGAGCTGCTCGGGGAGCGTCGTGAGGAGGCGCACATCAGCGCTGCCGGTGCCGAGCGCATGACACGTTGCCGAGTTCGCTCCCGCGTCACCTGCCACTCGAAGAGCGAGAGCGTCGAGCTGCCGTGTCAAAACACACATGTGATTTCTCTTCGCTACCAGCTGCTTGCAATTACACCAGGCCCAACACTCCAGCACAGCTTAGACGAGAGGCAGGGGTGTGTGAAGCAATGTGAAACTTAAAAGGTGTAGGTCAGAAGGAAGAAAAACAACAACTTTAGCGTTGTAAAAACAACTTTAGCTTCGTCGGTATTAGTACAGTAGGGTTAGTGATTGCCAAAAAAAAAAAAAAGTAAAAAATGTTTGATTCAAGCTCAGTGCCAATACATCACTGAAACGAAAACAAACAAAATAGCTTAACAACACTTAAGTCTCTATTTCTCACTGTGAAGAACATAGACGTAGACTGGAGAGACCCGAAACGGCAGGAAGTCGAGGCTGAGACGGGCGGATCGAGACGAGGAGCGTGTGATCGAGACGTGCTGCCTGAAGCCCAGACGTGTGGCGTGTATCCTGAGCTGAAGCAGCGCAGTACTACACCGCCGCTCACTACAGGCCGCACAGCCAGAGTGGCGGGCGAGGCGTGAACATACACCGCGCCTCTCGAGTGGGTGTGGCCCAGGCGGCTTTCACGTCGCTCCCTCTCGGCAAACTCCTGAGTGACTGCCTCTCACGCGGAGTGAGCCTCATACGGCATTATCACGTTTGATTAATTTACACCCTCCCACACTGTAAAGGTAGACTGAGATTATTAAGAAAAAAACAAACAAACAAACCAACCCCCCCCAACACACACACACACACACACCCCCGACAACCAAATATGAAAAAGAGGTACTGGTTTGGTGTTATGAGTTCATTATCAAACAAGATGGCGTGTGATATTTCATGCGCGTGTTTTGGGCACATGACGGTTTTGGATCTGCGAATTATGCTAGATGCAATATTTGCAGAAAGCCCACCGCCTTTATAACAGTTCTCACTGTGAATACTAAAACACACTAATGTCAGTAGAATTAAAGGCAGCAGGAAAAATATCTATCATAGACCATAATTCAGTTCTCTTCACTAGAAAGTGATGTGAAAAGGAAACGAAAAGTAATGCCTCACAAAGCAGTCAAGTGCTTTTAATATGCTTGAGCAAAGATTTCATGATATGAAAAAACAATGGAAAATTCATTACCGAAGAATCAGTTCATGCAGATTAGACAGCCATGGGTAAGAGATCCCCGCCCACACAAGCTACAAAGAATGCAGCATTTTCGAAGCATGTCAAAAAAGCTCACGAAGGTGAATCTAATGCATTGTTTTTTTTTTTCGTTCTGTTTTTTTTTTTTTTTTTTTTTTTTAAGTCAACTTGTTGTGCACAGCAAAAACACGGGCCCAACCTCAAAGTAATTACTGAGAGGGACCAAGGAGAGAAAGTTCCTCACCTGTCGCTTGGGCCCAATTCTGATGTGGTGGCGAGCTGTCAACAAGGCCGTCTGCAATCATCGCTGTCTACAATTACCACCACCTGCAATTACTGCCACCTTGCCCGCTGTCATGGACCCGGCACCGCACTGATTAACAGAGCCCAGGCAGGAGGGCGGGGGGATGCTCTTGGGGGGGCAGAGATGTGGTCGCATGGGCAGAGCTTGTCAAGCGTGTCAGGGCCCCGCTCGGTTCCCTGAGAAAGAACTCAACAATTACACCCTAGTGGAATGGCCTGTGTTAACGCTCATTCATTTGGCCAACACCGAACTGTGGCCGGAGGAGCTGGAGTGAACTCGCCCGTGAAGGAAGCGTGGCGAGGGAGGAGAGTGAAAGAAAGCGAAGTGAACCGAACTGTAATGTGGACTGATGGAACTAAATGAAAAGGTCTTAGCGTTTACATCTTCCACTTGTAAATCTCCCGAGGTTTCAGAGAAGTGCTGATAGAGTCGCTCCGAAGAGACACAGCTCTGGCTTTAGAGTCTTGAGAGTAAATGTGGTTCCTGCTAAATGTTTCATGCCACTTGTGTTATTATATATTTCCTTTACATGCATTGCCTGAACAAATAAAGACCCTTGCATAAATATGTCCATGATGGTCTCTATGAACTGCAGGACATATTTTTATACTGTAACAACAGAGTTCAACCTTAAGCACCGTCTTATGTAGCAACGTAACCATAACAATAGTTAAAAATACTCGGACGGCTTGGACTCAGAGCCAAATTTTGATAAAAAACTCTTGATATGTTTCGAGTGGGTTCTGCCATTATTTGCTGCTCTACCAGTTGTCCCCATTTAGTGTCCCCCTCACCTCCGTCCCCATCGCACCACTCCTGTTTCCTCTCAGGAAGTGCGAAGTGACGGAGAGGTCGTCCCTTCAAACGGGGAGAGAAACGAGATTTTGTTTTATTGCCACCGCGTGCGCATGCATTGAGGCCTTGCCGTCCTCAGCTCGGGAAACTAATCTCCGCAACATGCCGTTAATAGCATGCCAAAAAGGTGTGAAAAAGGAAGGGCGGGGCGGGGGGTGTCTGCTGCTACGTGCGCAATCACACCTCCCCACGCGAGCGTTGTCACACTCTCGCATTCTTCACCTCCAATTAGCGGGGAGAGGGTCCTAAATATAGCTGCCCCAGCACTCTCCCAATCAGGTCGGACTGTGTGGCGAGAGACTTGAGTGCGAAGCAGCTTGATTAGCCAGGGACGAGAGTACGGACCACCCCGAGAAAAGGTTAGTGAGTTAGTTGAGCCCAGATCTTCAGCGTTCATGGGCAGCCCCGATTGATCCCGTCCGGAGTTAACTGTGCATATCAATCAATGGAGGCTTTTGAGCAGCTCTGCACTGTAAACCATCGACATGATTATCAATGGAACCATTGATTGGGGCTGAGTTTGAGGGCTGTTGGTGACAGCTGAACACCGGGGTCTTGGGCAGCACACCCCTGCAGCCTCTCCCAGGGCCCCACCATGACCAAGGCTCAAGAGCGAAACAAGAACGTCTCGCAAACAGACAAGGGAAGCGCTGTTTGCTCTACTGCCATTGGGCAGGCGCCGCATGTATCCATGGTGATGGAACTGCCCTTCCTAGCAACGGCGTTCACCCGACCCTATGGATGGCCGTCGTTCACGTGAACTTTAGAGTCGTCATGGTTTTGCAGCGATACTTCCATCGATTCCGGAACAGGAACACGTCAACCATTAATCTCAGTCTAAAACCACCTACATGAGTGTCGCCATGGGCAACTCCATTCATCAAAGCCCACGTTCCATCCCAGGCCCAATCAAAATGTGTCGGATTGCAATTAAACAATTTTCTCCCGCTTCTTGCGAGCAGAATTTTCTCGTCGAGCCACAGACCTCTTGCACGCACACCTGGGTAATTAAAAAGGTGGAGTAAAATTTGTCCCACGAGCTCACTGACTGCTCGTGAGAGCTACGTTATGGGTGGCTGAGGTGACGTGCCCTGAAGGTGTGAACGCCCTCACGTCTCACGCTCACCCCCAGACTCAAGGAGAGGAATTCAGGCTGCTTCTCCCTGGAACACGTCCCTCATGAGGACCCAAGGGTGGTGCTTGTCAGACGAAAATGGGAAAGGAAACAAAACAGACTTCGTTTGTTCTTCAGTATGGGACATGGCAGCTTTCTCCTCTTATAGATGGGGTAATATAGCAGCAATCACAGAGCTTCTGGCTAAACTCCCAGAAGGGAACACTCTATATACCCTTCAGCCACTCACTTATTCTCGATTGCTCTAAAGGCGTTGCAGCAAACGTGTGCCACGTCTTAGGTTAATGATGTGTGAGCCATATGTCACCAAAAATAATGACATAAACCGAAAATGTAATTTAGTGGAGTGGGATGTATGATCGTTTTATCAGTAGTGTGTGCTTTCACAATACACATAAGGTACCAGGAGGTTGGAAATAAATCCCAGTAACAAACAAGGCCGATTACTGTATCATTACTCTGTCCCTCTGAGCCTGTCTGTATTTGGGAAATGCAGTTACACCTAAACACAGAGAGGGTCACGGATGAGAACACCATGAGAAGAAGAGAAGAAGTTCTCACTCAGCATAGCAGGGAACTGTGCTTACCTCCGTCAGAAAATGCGATTGAAGACCACATTTTGAGCTAGGCTGACCGACGATGTCCTCGAGTCGGAGATTGTGTGGGACAACAGAGTGTCGTCCTCGTCCTTTGTCCCTCACCTGGCCTAGTGTGCCTGCGGGACACGCAGCTTCTCCTGACTTCGTCCTGCCATGTTGAGAGGACATCTGTCTGCCCTGCCGGAGTTCAGGCTGCCTGCCAGTCGGTCAGAGGCTGCTATGGTGACCAGGGCTGAAGCCCAGGACACACACACACACACACACACACACATACACACACACACACACACACACACACACACACACACACACACACACACACACACACACACACACACATACACACACACACACACACATACACACACACACACACACACACACACACACACACAAACATACACACACACACACATACACACACACACACACACACACACACATACACACACACACACACACACACACACACACACACACACACACACACACACATACACATACACACACACACACATACATACACACACACACACACACACACACACACACACACACACACACACACACACACACACACATACACACACACACACACACACACACACACACACACACACATACACACACACACACATACACACACACACACGAGCATGCTCACAAACATGCTCACACATGCTCACAAACACAGGCACACAGAAACACAAACACCACATGCATGCGCGCGCACACACACACACACAAACACACACACACACACATACACACACACACAGCTGCACATACACACACACTTGGCAGGTCTTGTTCCCAGAATAGAGCTGCAGTAAAGCTTATGACAACCTAAAAAAGGCTAGTTCAAGGCTAGTTTGTGGGCCTTGCATATAATTTACATTTATCATTGATGTTTTTTATTCTTAAGACCCGTAATAACCTATTTATATATGTTTATATTTAAACCACAAATTAAATTTACTATACAATTTATAAATAAATACAGTCGCTCCACTTCGCGGTGTATTGCAACGTGCACCAGTTTTTGTCTTTCATTTGCTGTGTGTGTAGGTACTCACTCTTGTGCAACTTCAGCAAATAAGAAAATAGTTTCTACACATCCACTTTTTTTCGCCTTCTGAAAGCCAGCACAGTCGGGCAGATCATCTCGCCAAGCAGCCTGAAATATGCCCAGAAGGACAGCGCAGAACAACACCCAGCCCAAACTGCTGTCACCATGTGGCCCGCTCTCTGCCTCTTGTAAATGACAATCACACCTTTTTCATAACCAGAGAGGCTGATTAATTCTATGCCAGCAATGCAGCTAATTAATTATTGTCAGGTAGAACCTTCTCTCTTTTCACACTCCTCGCAGTGAAAATGTCCTGCTTCAGAGCAAGAAAAATAAGACCTGTATGTGGCCTTTCTATGTGTTAAAAGGACTGAGTCCTGCCCAGCTGGGTCCATCTACCATTCGGGGACATTGCAGATAATAAATGAAGCACATGTGGATGTTAAATAACTTTAGTAGCTTCTAGTATATGGCTGAGTTTGTGCCAGATGGTTAAAAAAAACAACAAAATTTCACATTTGCACGCATGTATATTAGGATGGATATGGAAGGGTTATATTTCCAAGCCGTAAGTGTCAGTAGATGTGTCAGTAATGTGTCAGTAGATGCGTCGGTAACGTGTTAAACGCCGCGTCACACGGTGCACCGAGATGCACGCCTGCAGCACGCGGGTTTCGTTTGACGAGGCGTTTTTGTCGGACGCGTTTTAATTGGCGGCTCTCCTGAACGATGCCTCGTGCTCCTCTTCCTCCACTTCGTCTTTATCAACATTATTTTTAGACCTGATCCTGTGACGTGATGAAGACCTGCGGATAAACGTTGCCGCTGCAGGCGCCGGTCTTCAGACAGAGTCAGCGGGTCCTCTGGTGATATTAGGGGCCTCTTGATTTCCCACTGGACGTGCTGCACCAGTTAGACTATCATAAAAATGCAGATTCTGACATTCTCTCAGTTGCCTGGATATGAGGTGAGTACATGGTGGCTGGGACGCCCCAGTTCACAGTAATTAACTGATTTAGATTCTGCAGTGTGTACCCAATGAAGGCTACAAATAATGTGTATTGAAATGAGTGTGAATGATTCTAAAACGACTTATTCTAAATTTGATAATGGTAGTATTCACCCTCTTTGAAAATTAAGAGAGTATTTCTAAAGGCTAATTAATTGCAGGAGATACTGAAGACATTGTGACATTGTGACTTTGTTATTGGTCAGTTGTTTGATGTTAACTAATGAACAACAACTAATTTAAAAGACAAATCCGTCACACCACATCCACCACACTTTACATTGTGTATTGTGGAATAGAATTATTTGAATTTTAAAGTTTATCATTTAAAATGTATAAAATTATTCAAAACCACAGATACGACCAATTTGAAATTAGTGTAGTATATCATACTGGAAAATAAAAACATAACCCTAAAAACATAAAGAATGGAACAGAAATGATGAAGCACCTAAAGTAGTTGGATGGGAATTTTCTCGTGGTCCGCCTTCCCTTCCCGTCACCCAGACGCGAGCGCTCTGCTGTCTGTGTGTTTCAGCTCGGGTCGGCCTCTCTGGTTCTCCGGCAGGGAAACTCCACCTGCTGCGCTCCCAGACCCAGCCTGCTGCACCACACAGAGATGGCTCCAATCTCACCTCCTCGCACCAAAGACCTTCCCCCCGGCACCCAGAATAACCCCTTTGTCTCCCTCATGCTGGACGGCGGGTTTTGACTCTTGAGTGCCAGGCTGTTCAAACATGAGGTATGGAGGGCCGATGGTTCGTAGACGCCACAGTCGAGCATCTGAAAGGAAGTGCTAACCTTTAGCCTCTGCTAAACGCGTCTACCATGCACCTAAAGCATGCTGGGAAATACCTGCCCCTCCCCGGCCGCCACTGCCACACTTTCAATAACCACAGTGCAGTGTAAACATTTCATTACTTCAGAAAGGCCAGTTTAGCAAAGCACAAAGCACCAGGAATGTTAGTAATTGTTCAGCTCAGCCTCTGAACATGAAGAGAAAGAGTAATTTTTATTTACTGCGTGTTTTTCCCTCCGTTTTCTTAATGTCTCAGCAACGTTTCATAATATCAGGTAGAACATCCACTGAATATGTCTAAATGGTACCTAATAATACAGTAATCCCACATTCCTGGGACTGAATTGCCTCAGCACTGTTCTTGCTTGTACAAAATGTCATGAAAAGTTTTTCAGTGGCATGTAATCATTACAGAGGAGCCAGTCACAATGAATGAGTCCGAGGCAAGAAAAAGGGGAGAAAGAAAAAAAAAAAAAGCGACAAAAAACTTTTTTCACAAGTCAGTCCAGGTGATGGGCCCGGAGCAGCAGAAATGCACAACGAACTTGAAGTCTCTCACATGTTCCTTAACAACCTGGCAGCTGGGAGACATCTGATTGGACAGCCCTTATCGCCGTGGCGACATCGCAGCTGCATTATATTTTTAACCTACGAGGAGACAATGGAGCTCGGGTTGGTGTCAATCACAAAGTTTGGCCCGAGTGCTGATGAGGCCTGTAAGTTGGCAGAGTTTTTTCCTCTGTGACACATCAGCTCGCACTGTGCTGCACACCCTGGTGTAACTCACACAAAACAGAGCCAAAGTTTCCCCATCACACATTAGCTCGCTAAACTTCCCAACTGGTCTCCCAGTACTAAACTTGCACCAGTGGGAAACACCGCATCGCTTCGTCATGGATTAAAAACCTAAAGACGTCAGTGGTTATGACACAATGTAAACACAGTATTCCGAATCACCAAAAGACCTGCCAAGACCTGCCAAGACCAGGTTTAATTTCATAATCACTTTATGCCTTGTGTTCGTTCCTCCGGAAAAGATGCAAGATATATTAGGAGGCAGGCTTTTGGGAACATAATTTAAATTGTATATTATTATTGTATTCTTAATATTGTTATTTCTACACTGCTTTTATAACAGATCTTGTCTCAACAACCTTAGAGAAATGCAGGTTTAACACCCTAGTGTGTTTAAAAATATATATTACATTCTTAAATACATCGTTGGGGAGTTACGACTCATCTAACATGCCAGCAAGGAAGCTGGACATATATTCGAAACTAACCTGTTGTGAGTTTGAAGAAGAATTACTGACGAGATTACCTTAAATACAGAGAGAGAGAGAGAGAGAGAGAGAGTGAACACAGCACAGTTCTGCTGTAACCACAGAGGAAGCCTTGGGAAGAGACCACACTGTGTGAAAAGGATGTTTACATCCATTTTCCCAAGTAAAAGGTTGATAGTGAATATTTAGTGGTCAAAGTAGCTTTTCCAAGAACCTGTATATTTAATAGTCATTTTTGCATCTCCTTTAACTTTTATCCAAGAGCTTAATACATATTCAGCATGCACCACTGTTAGCACTGTATTACTGATCTATCATTGTAACACATTTATTTCCAACCTCTGAATCTTCTTCAATTTAAAGATCATTTGGCAGGTCAGTACAAGTTCTGCAAGCCCCAGACAATGATCAGATATGGTCCTGGATCTGTGTAACATACTTTAACTGTGATCGCTGAAGGCTTCTTTTGCATCCTGGAACACATGGTCACATTTCAACGGTAAAAGTCTCAACCAAACTCGTTTCATTGCAGTTTGTATGGTTTACTGGTTTTGTGATTTTTTTTGTGAACATCAATGGATTATCTACATATTGCAGACTTAGATACAGGGCTGAGTATCATATCTAGTACATATTCTCATAGATGCATGCTTGTCATTTTAATAATAGAGAATGTATTGTTTTGCACCTATTTATGCAATATCATACGCTGATCTACTGGCGTATCTGTCATGGTTTCTAGCAATAAAAGCATAAAGGTCAATTGTATCACAAGTCAAATTTCACTGCTTGGGCTATTTGTATACCCAGTGAATCTCATTTACAAAGTCATAAACACATAATACAAATACAAATATTGGTTTTGAAATTTTACCTTTAATATGTATCAATTTTTGAACGTTTCCCACCACTGTGAACAATGATATCAATGAAAAAAATGCCCAGTAAGGACTACTGAAGTTTCATTTAGGTGTATTTTCCATTTACATTTTTACAGTGGTTAAATTCACCCAACACTACACTAGACTGAACCTGAGCCCACATCGCACTAAGGACATGGTTGAAGTGAGAATTACCAATCGAAAATGGCATTCTTAATATAGAAGTAGGATATGGCCTGTACTCTTTCTCTCACTGACTTATTACCCATCGGCGGCAAAACTAGGTTATAGAAGGTGAGCTGTATGCTGAGACGTAAAGCCCAAAGTCACCTTGGATTAAATGCTACTGCCCTGAAGATGAGAAATACCATAGAGGGATTGAGCTCTTCACCACTGTAAGAAAATGAACATTAAAATGATGCTTGCATGAGGGGGGAAAAAAGGCCCCCCAACCTCTATTTTCCCTTCTTACAATCTCATCTTCAAATGAAGACACACATGCTCCCAAACTCAAATAAATGCACGTGTGCGAATCTCATTCAAAGCAATCAGGCCGAGACCTATACTCATATAATTCCTTCCATCACTCATCAATATCATCCTCACAGTATTATGACAATCTGTCCTTACAGGGTGCGTGGGCTCAGTGTCACTCTTAAATTGGATGGCAGCGTTGCTCTAGTACAGGGTAGGGGTGTCACATTACGCTCTGCAGCACTATACATTTATGAGTATAACCAGATTTAAAAAAATTTACAATATGACATCTGAATATTTAAAAAATGTATTTATAGATGTGAGCTACACTGAGAGGGAAAAAACTATACTTGCTATGTGTTATGTTGGTCTGTAACTAACTAAACTAAGATTTTCAGCCAGAATATACAATTTTAAGGTATACTAATTAAAGTGTTTCCAAATGTTTTATTTAATTAAAAACATTGAAATCCTTTGAAAATATTTGTGTTTGTTAAGGACTGAACTTCAGACATGCAATTACATGAAAATAAGAAGAAGAGAAAAGAGCTGAGACGATGTCTTGAAATTAATTAGTGAATATTTATTACCATCATTACCCAAATGAACAAAGTGATAAGTCATTGCACCAGTCCAAAGGGGGCTGGACTTTCAGTTTGTCTTATGCAGAGCAGCTTGCAAATTCAATAGAATTATAACAATGTCCAAGTGTCTTCCTTTGTTTACTAGGTTGGGATATTCCCAGAATGCACTACAGTGGACCAGCTGATGGGCTTGTGAGTTTGTGTCTTGCTAGAAGGTTTTGATGGTTTTGGCTTCTGGTAACAGCTCATTGTCCAGCAAAATGTCAGCAGACGTCAACTAGCTAAATATTTATCACCTAATAAATTAGCTTGCAAAGATCAGCTAATTTAATCACCAGCCTTAGGTGTACATACTATGGCCAATATGTTGTATTTATAGTATATGAGGTGTAAACATGTTTCCAGGAAGAAAAATTAGGCTTCATGCATCACCTCTAAGGGAAAAAGCTCTCAGAATTAAGTGTCGTTTGTTTGACCAATTATTTTCTCTCATTTTCATAGGTTGTTTTTAAATCCAGATAATAATGGAATCAAATATTATGATTATGACGGTTGTATGAGGGTACTGAAATAAAATAAAATTTTCTATTTCTGTTTTTCTCTTCTCTAGATTTAAAACCCAGCAAATAAATATCTGTAAACATCTCCTCAAAGTGAATTAACCTCTGAATTGAATTAATCTGTCACGTTGTGGGGGGGGGCCTGCCGGTCGCCCCCGGTTACAGCGGCAGATGTCCTGTTTTTGGTCACGTGATGTTCGTCCCTCAGGTGGGCGGGACCCGTGATCCGTCTCACCTGAGGGTCGTTTGTTCGTCTATATATGTCTTGTCTTTGTACCAGTTGACTGCTGGTTATTATTTCCTTCATTCGGAACAATGCACAGGTTTTTGGTTTGCACTCTTTCTATTAAACCATCCTATTTCCCTTGGTGTGATCGCTTCCTTTTTAAGTTGCTCACCCCTGCCCGTCACATAATCGCTGAATCTCACGGCCCCTCCCCATGTTGGCCGTGGTCCGGCACTTGGACTTGTGTTTGTGGTCTTATGTTATTTGTGACTTGTCGATGGCTTTCCTCCTCTTGAGTTAATTCACCCCCCCCCCCCCCCCCAGAATTCCATGGGACTGCCTGACGCTCCCAGGTTGTGTTTTCTGGGGACTGACCCCCTTGGATGGGTCCCCTGGGTGACCAGGTGGGTCCTGAAGGGAGCCTTGGTATTCATGGCATTAACTCTCTCCATTTTGTTCCAGGTGTGGGCAACAAGCATGTGATGGGCACACCTGAGCCCTGTGAGGAGGACCCACGACAGGCACTCCTGGCCTCTATCATGGGCTCTCCTGCTCGGTCTGGTGGCCTAAGCCAGACCTGTTTTCCACGTGCTCTTGTGAGCACGTCATACTGCATGTCCACCAACGGAGTGCACATGTCTCCTGCGCTTGACCCGCCAGCAGGCACAGCTCCTTCATCCCGCACTTCCACTGGTGTCCAGCAGGGTGGCCGCGCTCCCACTGGTGTCCACCAGGGGGGTTGGTATGCCTCCCTCACCACAGCGGATGCGGCTCCCAGCAAAAGCGTCCCAACAGCTAGGCTACAGTCGAGGTGGACTGCACATCTTGGCCACTACGTCATAGCAGGCTGTTTCAAAGTGAAGGATCCTTCGTATACAGCCTAGAAATGCAGCCATTCATAATGATTTCGAGAATGTAACTGATATATCCATTGAGACCTTCGGATACCCATAATTCTCTTTTTTTTGCAAAGGAAAAATAAAACTCCAGCAACCCAAAAATGTCAGATTATGACATCATCTGCACTAACTGCACAAGATTTAGTTTTAAAGTTTTTTTTATGTACGTGGATTTATCTTAGATAACTGGCAAAACATAAAATTAAAGAGACTGAAAATGATTGAGTTTAGCATGTTACATAACTTTGCTAGCACATTAAACTAGCCAAGCTAGCTAGCTACCAGAGCAAATCCTAACCAAGATAGTATTTATTTAACGGTAGTTTATTTACAAAATGCATGATCTTAAAATCTTTATGTTCTCTCAAATTTCATGATGCAATTACAAGGGACGGTACCTTTCTCGTGAACCCAGAACAATAAAGCAAAGATGTGGCTGAGTACTGCATACAGAAAGAATGGCACAAGTGTGCAACTTATCAGACCGTATGTGTGACAACATGGGTGGAACCGAAATTAACTTAATTAGAATTTTGTGTCATGAATCTACACAAAACAAGTGTATCTATAATATCGACGTGTGGAGAATATATAACCAAGTGGCTGTCTGAAATGTCCGGGCACCTTATCGCTTGTAGTTTCCGGAGCAGACCAAATTTCCTAGTTTAAAATCTAGCCCAGAACCTCCATCTATCACTCCAGGACACCAAACAGCCCATGAAGATTCTGTCAGCCTGTAGGCACCGGGCCAAGTCAAACATCAAATTCCACCCATCCTACAATCTGGTCTCCTTCTCTCAGAGTCCATTCATGTGTTAGTTATTCCACCAGGTCATGACCCTACTATTCCTGATCTACGCTGCTTGGTCATAATCTATCCATATTATGGCCTTTCAAAGAACCGGAAGCCTCAGGTCATCAATGTTTTAACAGTTGTATTACTATCTACATCAGGACCATATCCATGAAAAGCCCTTTAACACCAGACACAGCTGCTATTCCCATTGAATACGTTTTCTCCACTGCCTAAGAAAGCAAACGGCTGCCCTCTGTCCATACCTGAGAACAAGGTCATGGATGCATACATATAAGAGATGTACACATAGAGTTCATTCATCCATTCACCTCAACTGTCATGGCTGGGTTTTTCTTTGTGAAAAAAGGATGGTGGGCCTTGCATGGTCCACAGGACCCTCATCAATGCCACCGTCAAGTTCCCTTATCCACCGACATTCATTCCCTCAACGCACGAGAAACTCCACCAAGCCACCGTTTTCACAAAACTTGATTTGAGAAATGCATACAATCTAGTGCAAACCAGACTGGGTGTAAACAGCCTTCATCACTTCCGAGGGTCACTTCAAGTGTGTGGTGATGTCAATCGGCCTTGAAATCTCACCTTCTGTCTTTCATGCACAGCATAGTGTGTGACTATACTGATCAACAACTCATAGCGTACCTCCACAACCTTCTAATGTATTGACCCATACTCCCCCAACATCCCAGAACACGTACATATCCACAATGGTGGCAGCATCTGCCATTTTCTATGCAGTGGTCTGCTGGGGGATTGGACACACCGAGAGGGACAGGGGAGGTGGACACACCGAGAGGGACAGGAGCAGGACAGACACACTGGTGCGGAGGTCGAGCTCTGTGCTGGGATGTCCTCTGGAGTCAGGTGGTGGGTGGGAGGAGGATGTTAGCGGAGCTGACATGCATAATGGACAACCCCATCACCCTCTGTACGAGACCGTGGGTGACCTGAGCTGCTCCTTCAGAGACTGAAACATCCTCGCTGCAGAAAGGAGCTTCTGCAGGTCATTCATCCCAACAGCAGTGAGACTGTATAAAACATCATGATGTCATGAGTCACTTGGACACTTTCCTGCCGTCACTTATGCACACAGTGTACTTTACATATGGCACATACACATTTTTATTTCTCTACATTCCCACCCATAATGCATACTGTGTGTGCTGTATACAAAGTGCAAATCACAGGCTACAAATGTATATAGTGTTTTGATGTACATGTGTATTGATATAACTGAATTTCCCACTCGTGGGATCAATAAAGGTTATTCAATTCAATATAGCCTATATATTTTTATGTATGTAGTGTTTTCTATTCTATTTCATCCTTACATGTACTTGAACTGCTGTAATGTACAAATTTTCCCCAGGTGAGATCATTATTAAAGTCTTATTTTTATCTAATGTTCCCACCAAACTTAAGAACCACTATACTACTTAAGAGAAAACAAATTAGAGTCTATATAGTTTTCAAAAAATATTCACACACACAAAAAAATTGTGACTGCATAAATATTAATATTAATCTCCATTACAAAAAAAAACTAGTAGTACAAGTAGTTCTAGTCCAACCAACTGAAAGATGTCCCCTAATTATTTTTGTAGAGTGTAATTAAAATGTCATATAATGTCTCAGTATAAATATACCTTGTCATGGAAGAAAGCAGAGAGAAATGAAAAGAATTTTTTTTTATGTATTGATCAAGGTGGATATAAAAAGTTTAAGTTTGAACATTCCACTAAGTCTATGATTAAGAAATGGAAAGAGTGTCGTGGTGTGGACGTCCTCCACCAGAAACGTACGTGACTCACACGATCCTCACCACCATACGAACGATCTTGTTGCTCATCACCTGTGTATCTACTTAATTGCTTGTTTTCTTCGTTCACTGTGGATTATTGCTGTTCATGCGTCTCCCTTGTTGAACTGTTGTATATTCTAGCTGCCGAGCTGGTTTGTTCTGTCCTGGACCGTTGACTTTGCCTGTGCCATTTGGTTTTGTTAGTCTTATCTTGTTGCCTTTCTGGTTTTGACCTGGATTGTGTTTGTTCGCTGTGGTTGTGGACGTCTCCTGTGTTTGGTAATCTATCACCTGGTTTTGTCCCTTGCTTTTGTCATGACTGCATTTCTGGTTTATCACACTAGAATATAAAACATTTTCTTTTGACATCGGCCTGTCTCTTCTGTAATGTCACAATGGCACAACCACAGCTCAGTCTATATAAGGCTGTCCTTCAAAAGTCAGTGATTGATTAAAGGAAGGAAATAATCATAGAAGCAACCAAGGTCTGAGATGGAAAAGTCTGTGGATAGGACTCTCCAAAAAGCTGGTATTCATGCTTGGAGTGTGGCAAAAGACATGATGGACACTCAGCCAAATCAAAAAGCCTTTAAAATACTTGAAAATACTTGTTGAAAAGTGCAATGAAAAGCACAGAACAAACAAAGCTTTTCAATCTGAGAACAGCCCACAAGGGTGTGGGAGATGTGTGGAGGTATATGGGTGGGTGGTGGTGTGGGAGATGTGTGGAGGTATATGGGTGGGTGGAGGTGTGGGAGATGTGTGGAGGTATATGGGTGGGTGGGGGTGTGGGAGATGTGTGGAGGTATATGGGTGGGTGGAGGTGTGGGAGATGTGTGGAGGTACAGTTGTGATCAAATTTATTCAACCCCCACTGAAATAAAGTGTTTTGGCCAGTTTGACATTGATTTTGATCATTTCAGTCATCTTATTTACAATTATATCAAAGAGGCACTTATAAATTAGACAAACATAACATAATATTTATGATGGAATAACCACAAATGTCTTTACTGTGCTCACATCATTATCAGTTTTATTCAACCCCCTAGTGACATTATTTTTTAGTACTTAGTACAACATCCTTTTCCAGTTATGACAGCTTTCAAGCGTGAAGCATAGCTTGACACAAGTGTCTTGCAGCGACCTATGGGTATCTTAGCCCATTCTTCATGGGCAAAAGCCTCCAGTTCAGTCACATTCTTAGGCTTGCGCACTGCAACTGCCTTCTTTAGGTCCCACCAGAGGTTCTCAATTGGATTTAAGTCTGGTGATTGCGATGGCCACTCTAGAATGTTCCAGCCTTTCATGTTCAACCATGCTCTAGTGGACTTGGATGTGTGCTTCGGATCATTGTCCTGTTGGAAGGTCCAACGTCTCCCAAGCCGCAGGTTTGTGACTGACTCCATCACATTTTCCTCCAAGATCTCCTGGTACTGAAGGGAATTCATGGTACCCTGCACACGTTGAAGCTTTCCTGTACCATTAGAAGCAAAACAGCCCCAAAGCACAATTGACCCCCCGCCATGCTTCACAGTAGGCAAGGTGTTCTTTTGTTCATAAGCCTGGTTCTTCCTTCTCCAAACATAGCGCTGGTCCATTGTCCCAAACAGTTCTAATTTAGTTTCATCTGACCACAGTACACTGTCCCAAAACCTTTGTGGCTTGTCCACATGACTTTTGGCATACTGCAGTCGACTTTTCTTGTTCTTTGGAGTCAGCAAGGGGGTGCGTCTGGGCGTTCTGGCATGGAGGTCTTCGTTATGCAGTGCGCGCCTTATTGTCTGAGCTGAAACTTCAGTGCCCACATCTGACAGGTCTTTTTTCAGTTCCTTAGCAGTCACGCGGGGATTTTTCTCCACATTACGCTTCAGGTAGCGCACAGCAGTCGCGGTCAGGATCTTCTTTCTGCCACGACCAGGTAACGTTTCCACTGTGCCCTTTAACTTGAACTTGCGAATGATACTTCCGATAGTGTCTCTTGGAATATTTAACAACTTCGCAATCTTTTTATATCCATTGCCATTCTTGTGAAGAGCAATAACCTCTTCTCTTGTCTTCTGGGACCATTCTCTTGCCTTCACCATGCTTGGAAACACACCAGTAGATGTCTAGAAGGAGCTGAGTATCACAGTCCCTTTAAATCTGCCTAATTGGTGCTTATCATGCTTGATTGCTGCTCGTTGACATCCACCGATGTTTTCAATACCTGATGGAAAACACTGGAATTAACCTCTGTTCTTAGGAGTGGTAGTCGTAAAGGGGTTGAATAATTGTGTCAATGAAGAAATCACAAAAAGGCCATTTAATACTTTATGACAAAAAAAATTGATGCTATCTTAGTTGCATTTAGTTCTTTAACAAGTCCTTGTAAGATTTCATTATGAACACAATTACAAATGTGCACTGAATTCCATAAAACCCTTCGCAGCATTGGGGGTTGAATAAATTTGATCACAACTGTATATGGGTGGGTGGGGGTGTGGGAGATGTGTGGAGGTATATGGGTGGGTGGAGGT